>NC_091186.1:915397-951825 GCF_040958095.1 Procambarus clarkii
GTGTTTGCGGGGGTTGAGCTCTGGCTCTTTGGTCCCGCCTCTCAACCGTCAATCAACAGGTGTACAGATTCATGAGCCTATCGGGCTCTGTCATATCTACACTTGAAACTGTGTATGGAGTCAGCCTCCACCACATCACTTCCTAATGCATTCCATTTGTCAACCACTCTGACACTAAAAAAGTTCTTTCTAATATCTCTGTGGCTCATTTGGGCACTCAGTTTCCACCTGTGTCCCCTTGTGCGTGTTCCCCTTGTGTTAAATAGACTGTCTTTATCTACCCTATCAATCCCCTTCAGAATCTTGAATGTGGTGATCATGTCCCCCCTAACTCTTCTGTCTTCGAGCGAAGTGAGGTTTAATTCCTGTCGTCTCTCCTCGTAGCTCATACCTCTCAGCTCGGGTACTAGTCTGGTGGCAAACCTTTGAACCTTTTCCAGTTTAGTCTTATCCTTGACTAGATATGGACTCCATGCTGGGGCTGCATACTCCAGGATTGGCCTGACATATGTGGTATACAAAGTTCTGAATGATTCTTTACACAAGTTTCTGAATGCCGTTCGTATGTTGGCCAGCCTGGCATATGCCGCTGATGTTATCCGCTTGATATGTGCTGCAGGAGACAGGTCTGGCGTGATATCAACCCCCAAGTCTTTTTCCTTCTCTGACTCCTGAAGAATTTCCTCTCCCAGATGATACCTTGTATCTGGCCTCCTGCTCCCTACACCTATCTTCATTACATTACATTTGGTTGGGTTAAACTCTAACAACCATATGTTCGACCATTCCTTCAGCTTGTCTAGGTCTTCTTGAAGCCTCAAACAGTCCTCTTCTGTTTTAATACTTCTCATAATTTTAGCATCGTCCGCAAACATTGAGAGAAATGAATCGATACCCTCCGGGAGATCATTTACATATATCAGAAACAAGATAGGACCGAGTACAGAACCCTGTGGGACTCCACTGGTGACTTCACGCCAATCGGAGGTCTCACCCCTCACCGTAACTCTCTGCTTCCTATTGTGTGTGTGTGTGTGTGTGTGTGTGTGTGTGTGTGTGTGTGTGTGTGTGTGTGTGTGTGTGTGTGTGTGTGTGTGTGTGTGTGTGTGTGTGTGTGTGTGTACTCACCTAGTTGTACTCACCTAGTTGTGTTTGCGGGGGTTGAGCTCTGGCTCTTTGGTCCCGCCTCTCAACCGTCAATCAACAGGTGTACAGATTCATGAGCCTATCGGGCTCTGTCATATCTACACTTGAAACTGTGTATGGAGTCAGCCTCCACCACATCACTTCCTAATGCATTCCATTTGTCAACCACTCTGACACTAAAAAAGTTCTTTCTAATATCTCTGTGGCTCATTTGGGCACTCAGTTTCCACCTGTGTCCCCTTGTGCGTGTTCCCCTTGTGTTAAATAGACTGTCTTTATCTACCCTATCAATCCCCTTCAGAATCTTGAATGTGGTGATCATGTCCCCCCTAACTCTTCTGTCTTCCAGCGAAGTGAGGTTTAATTCCTGTAGTCTCTCCTCGTAGCTCATACCTCTCAGCTCGGGTACTAGTCTGGTGGCAAACCTTTGAACCTTTTCCAGTTTAGTCTTATCCTTGACTAGATATGGACTCCATGCTGGGGCTGCATACTCCAGGATTGGCCTGACATATGTGGTATACAAAGTTCTGAATGATTCTTTACACAAGTTTCTGAATGCCGTTCGTATGTTGGCCAGCCTGGCATATGCCGCTGATGTTATCCGCTTGATATGTGCTGCAGGAGACAGGTCTGGCGTGATAACAACCCCCAAGTCTTTTTCCTTCTCTGACTCCTGAAGAATTTCCTCTCCCAGATGATACCTTGTATCTGGCCTCCTGCTCCCTACACCTATCTTCATTACATTACATTTGGTTGGGTTAAACTCTAACAACCATTTGTTCGACCATTCCTTCAGCTTGTCTAGGTCTTCTTGAAGCCTCAAACAGTCCTCTTCTGTTTTAATCCTTCTCATAATTTTAGCATCGTCCGCAAACATTGAGAGAAATGAATCGATACCCTCCGGGAGATCATTTACATATATCAGAAACAAGATAGGACCGAGTACAGAACCCTGTGGGACTCCACTGGTGACTTCACGCCAATCGGAGGTCTCACCCCTCACCGTAACTCTCTGCTTCCTATTGTGTGTGTGTGTGTGTGTGTGTGTGTGTGTGTGTGTGTGTGTGTGTGTGTGTGTGTGTGTGTGTGTGTGTGTGTGTGTGTGTGTGTGTGTGTGTGTGTATACTCACCTAGTTGTACTCACCTAGTTGTGTTTGCGGGGGTTGAGCTCTGGCTCTTTGGTCCCGCCTCTCAACCGTCAATCAACAGGTGTACAGATTCATGAGCCTATCGGGCTCTGTCATATCTACACTTGAAACTGTGTATGGAGTCAGCCTCCACCACATCACTTCCTAATGCATTCCATTTGTCAACCACTCTGACACTAAAAAAGTTCTTTCTAATATCTCTGTGGCTCATTTGGGCACTCAGTTTCCACCTGTGTCCCCTTGTGCGTGTTCCCCTTGTGTTAAATAGACTGTCTTTATCTACCCTATCAATCCCCTTCAGAATCTTGAATGTGGTGATCATGTCCCCCCTAACTCTTCTGTCTTCGAGCGAAGTGAGGTTTAATTCCTGTCGTCTCTCCTCGTAGCTCATACCTCTCAGCTCGGGTACTAGTCTGGTGGCAAACCTTTGAACCTTTTCCAGTTTAGTCTTATCCTTGACTAGATATGGACCCCATGCTGGGGCTGCATACTCCAGGATTGGCCTGACATATGTGGTATACAAAGTTCTGAATGATTCTTTACACAAGTTTCTGAATGCCGTTCGTATGTTGGCCAGCCTGGCATATGCCGCTGATGTTATCCGCTTGATATGTGCTGCAGGAGACAGGTCTGGCATGATATCAACCCCCAAGTCTTTTTCCTTCTCTGACTCCTGAAGAATTTCCTCTCCCAGATGATACCTTGTATCTGGCCTCCTGCTCCCTACACCTATCTTCATTACATTACATTTGGTTGGGTTAAACTCTAACAACCATATGTTCGACCATTCCTTCAGCTTGTCTAGGTCTTCTTGAAGCCTCAAACAGTCCTCTTCTGTTTTAATCCTTCTCATAATTTTAGCATCGTCCGCAAACATTGAGAGAAATGAATCGATACCCTCCGGGAGATCATTTACATATATCAGAAACAAGATAGGACCGAGTACAGAACCCTGTGGGACTCCACTGGTGACTTCACGCCAATCGGAGGTCTCACCCCTCACCGTAACTCTCTGCTTCCTATTGTGTGTGTGTGTGTGTGTGTGTGTGTGTGTGTGTGTGTGTGTGTGTGTGTGTGTGTGTGTGTGTGTGTGTGTGTGTGTGTGTGTGTGTGTGTGTGTGTGTGTACTCACCTAGTTGTACTCACCTAGTTGTGTTTGCGGGGGTTGAGCTCTGGCTCTTTGGTCCCGCCTCTCAACCGTCAATCAACAGGTGTACAGATTCATGAGCCTATCGGGCTCTGTCATATCTACACTTGAAACTGTGTATGGAGTCAGCCTCCACCACATCACTTCCTAATGCATTCCATTTGTCAACCACTCTGACACTAAAAAAGTTCTTTCTAATATCTCTGTGGCTCATTTGGGCACTCAGTTTCCACCTGTGTCCCCTTGTGCGTGTTCCCCTTGTGTTAAATAGACTGTCTTTATCTACCCTATCAATCCCCTTCAGAATCTTGAATGTGGTGATCATGTCCCCCCTAACTCTTCTGTCTTCCAGCGAAGTGAGGTTTAATTCCTGTAGTCTCTCCTCGTAGCTCATACCTCTCAGCTCGGGTACTAGTCTGGTGGCAAACCTTTGAACCTTTTCCAGTTTAGTCTTATCCTTGACTAGATATGGACTCCATGCTGGGGCTGCATACTCCAGGATTGGCCTGACATATGTGGTATACAAAGTTCTGAATGATTCTTTACACAAGTTTCTGAATGCCGTTCGTATGTTGGCCAGCCTGGCATATGCCGCTGATGTTATCCGCTTGATATGTGCTGCAGGAGACAGGTCTGGCGTGATAACAACCCCCAAGTCTTTTTCCTTCTCTGACTCCTGAAGAATTTCCTCTCCCAGATGATACCTTGTATCTGGCCTCCTGCTCCCTACACCTATCTTCATTACATTACATTTGGTTGGGTTAAACTCTAACAACCATTTGTTCGACCATTCCTTCAGCTTGTCTAGGTCTTCTTGAAGCCTCAAACAGTCCTCTTCTGTTTTAATCCTTCTCATAATTTTAGCATCGTCCGCAAACATTGAGAGAAATGAATCGATACCCTCCGGGAGATCATTTACATATATCAGAAACAAGATAGGACCGAGTACAGAACCCTGTGGGACTCCACTGGTGACTTCACGCCAATCGGAGGTCTCACCCCTCACCGTAACTCTCTGCTTCCTATTGTGTGTGTGTGTGTGTGTGTGTGTGTGTGTGTGTGTGTGTGTGTGTGTGTGTGTGTGTGTGTGTGTGTGTGTGTGTGTGTGTGTGTGTGTGTGTGTGTGTGTGTGTGTGTGTGTGTGTGTGTGTGTATACTCACCTAGTTGTACTCACCTAGTTGTGTTTGCGGGGGTTGAGCTCTGGCTCTTTGGTCCCGCCTCTCAACCGTCAATCAACAGGTGTACAGATTCATGAGCCTATCGGGCTCTGTCATATCTACACTTGAAACTGTGTATGGAGTCAGCCTCCACCACATCACTTCCTAATGCATTCCATTTGTCAACCACTCTGACACTAAAAAAGTTCTTTCTAATATCTCTGTGGCTCATTTGGGCACTCAGTTTCCACCTGTGTCCCCTTGTGCGTGTTCCCCTTGTGTTAAATAGACTGTCTTTATCTACCCTATCAATCCCCTTCAGAATCTTGAATGTGGTGATCATGTCCCCCCTAACTCTTCTGTCTTCCAGCGAAGTGAGGTTTAATTCCTGTAGTCTCTCCTCGTAGCTCATACCTCTCAGCTCGGGTACTAGTCTGGTGGCAAACCTTTGAACCTTTTCCAGTTTAGTCTTATCCTTGACTAGATATGGACTCCATGCTGGGACTGCATACTCCAGGATTGGCCTGACATATGTGGTATACAAAGTTCTGAATGATTCTTTACACAAGTTTCTGAATGCCGTTCGTATGTTGGCCAGCCTGGCATATGCCGCTGATGTTATCCGCTTGATATGTGCTGCAGGAGACAGGTCTGGCGTGATATCAACCCCCAAGTCTTTTTCCTTCTCTGACTCCTGAAGAATTTCCTCTCCCAGATGATACCTTGTATCTGGCCTCCTGCTCCCTACACCTATCTTCATTACATTACATTTGGTTGGGTTAAACTCTAACAACCATTTGTTCGACCATTCCTTCAGCTTGTCTAGGTCTTCTTGAAGCCTCAAACAGTCCTCTTCTGTTTTAATCCTTCTCATAATTTTAGCATCGTCCGCAAACATTGAGAGAAATGAATCGATACCCTCCGGGAGATCATTTACATATATCAGAAACAAGATAGGACCGAGTACAGAACCCTGTGGGACTCCACTGGTGACTTCACGCCAATCGGAGGTCTCACCCCTCACCGTAACTCTCTGCTTCCTATTGTGTGTGTGTGTGTGTGTGTGTGTGTGTGTGTGTGTGTGTGTGTGTGTGTGTGTGTGTGTGTGTGTGTGTGTGTGTGTGTGTGTGTGTGTGTGTGTGTGTGTGTGTGTGTGTACTCACCTAGTTGTACTCACCTAGTTGTGTTTGCGGGGGTTGAGCTCTGGCTCTTTGGTCCCGCCTCTCAACCGTCAATCAACAGGTGTACAGATTCATGAGCCTATCGGGCTCTGTCATATCTACACTTGAAACTGTGTATGGAGTCAGCCTCCACCACATCACTTCCTTATGCATTCCATTTGTCAACCACTCTGACACTAAAAAAGTTCTTTCTAATATCTCTGTGGCTCATTTGGGCACTCAGTTTCCACCTGTGTCCCCTTGTGCGTGTTCCCCTTGTGTTAAATAGACTGTCTTTATCTACCCTATCAATCCCCTTCAGAATCTTGAATGTGGTGATCATGTCCCCCCTAACTCTTCTGTCTTCCAGCGAAGTGAGGTTTAATTCCTGTAGTCTCTCCTCGTAGCTCATACCTCTCAGCTCGGGTACTAGTCTGGTGGCAAACCTTTGAACCTTTTCCAGTTTAGTCTTATCCTTGACTAGATATGGACTCCATGCTGGGGCTGCATACTCCAGGATTGGCCTGACATATGTGGTATACAAAGTTCTGAATGATTCTTTACACAAGTTTCTGAATGCCGTTCGTATGCTGGCCAGCCTGGCATATGCCGCTGATGTTATCCGCTTGATATGTGCTTCAGGAGACAGGTCTGGCGTGATATCAACCCCCAAGTCTTTTTCCTTCTCTGACTCCTGAAGAATTTCCTCTCCCAGATGATACCTTGTATCTGGCCTCCTGCTCCCTACACCTATCTTCATTACATTACATTTGGTTGGGTTAAACTCTAACAACCATTTGTTCGACCATTCCTTCAGCTTGTCTAGGTCTTCTTGAAGCCTCAAACAGTCCTCTTCTGTTTTAATCCTTCTCATAATTTTAGCATCGTCCGCAAACATTGAGAGAAATGAATCGATACCCTCCGGGAGATCATTTACATATATCAGAAACAAGATAGGACCGAGTACAGAGCCCTGTGGGACTCCACTGGTGACTTCACGCCAATCGGAGGTCTCACCCCTCACCGTAACTCTCTGCTTCCTATTGCTTAGATACTCCCTTATCCACCGGAGCACCTTACTAGCTACACCTGCCTGTCTCTCCAGCTTATGTACCAGCCTCTTATGCGGTACTGTGTCAAAGGCTTTCCGACAATCCAAGAAAATGCAGTCCGCCCAGCCCTCTCTTTCTTGCTTAATCTGTGTCACCTGATCGTAGAATTCTATCAAGCCTGTAAGGCAAGATTTACCCTCCCTGAATCCATGTTGGCGATTTGTCACGAAGTCCCTTCTCTCCAGATGTGTTACCAGGTTTTTTCTCACGATCTTCTCCATCACCTTGCATGGTATACAAGTCAAGGACACTGGCCTGTAGTTCAGTGCCTCTTGTCTGTCGCCCTTTTTGTATATTGGGACCACATTCGCCGTCTTCCATATTTCTGGTAGGTCTCCCGTCTCTAGTGATTTACTATACACTATGGAGAGTGGCAAGCAAAGTGCCTCTGCACACTCTTTCAGTACCCATGGTGTGATCCCATCTGGACCAACCACCTTTCTAACATCCAGATCCAGCAGGTGTCTCTTGACCTCCTCTCTCGTAATTTCGAACTCCTCCAAGGCCGCCTGGTTTACCTCCCTTTCTCCTAGCACAGTGACCTCACTCTGTTCTATTGTGAAGACCTCCTGGAACCTCTTGTTGAGTTCCTCACACACCTCTCTGTCATTCTCTGTATACCTGTCCTCGCCTGTTCTAAGTTTCAATACCTGTTCTTTCACTGTTGTTTTCCTTCTGATGTGACTGTGGAGTAGCTTTGGTTCGGTCTTGGCTTTGTTTGCTATATCATTTTCAAAAATTTTCTCTGCTTCTCTTCTCACCCTGACGTACTCATTCCTGGTTCTCTGGTATCTCTCCCTGCTTTCTGGTGTTCTGTTATTCCGGAAGTTCCTCCACGCCTTCTTGTTCAGTTTCTTCGCTTCCATACATGCCCTATTATACCATGGATTCTTTTGTTGCTTCTCGGATTTTTCCCTTTGGGCCGGGATGAACCTGTTTACTGCCTCCTGACACTTTTGGGTAACATAGTCCATCATACCCTGTACAGACTTGTCTCTGAGGTCTGTGTCCCAAGGTATTTCACTTAGGAAACTTCTCATCTGTTCATAATTCCCCTTTCGGTATGCCAGCCTTTTGATTCCTAGTTCTTTTTGGGGGGAGATAAGTCCTAGCTCTACCAGGTACTCAAAGTTCAATACACTGTGGTCACTCATTCCCAAGGGCGCTTCCATCTTAACTTCCCTTATATCCCATTCATTTAGGGTAAATATCAAATCAAGCATTGCTGGTTCATCTTCTCCTCTCATTCTTGTTGGCTCTTTGGTATGCTGGCTTAGAAAGTTTCTTGTTGCCACGTCCAGCAGCTTAGCTCTCCATGTTTCTGGTCCTCCATGCGGGTCTCTGTTCTTCCAATCTATCTTCCCATGGTTGAAGTCTCCCATAATTAGTAGTCCAGATCCATTCCTGCTAGCAACAGAAGCTGCTCTTTCTATTATGTTAATGGTGGCCATGTTGTTTCTATCATATTCCTGTCTAGGTCTTCTGTCATTTGGTGGTGGATTATATATGACTGCGACTATAATTTTTTTCCCTCCATTTGTTACAGTACCTGCTATGTAGTCACTGAAACCTTCACAGCCCTGAATATCCATCTCCTCAAAATCCCAGCCTTTTCTTACCAGCAGAGCTACACCACCCCCACCTCTTCCTTCCCTCTCTTTCCGCATAACATAATAGTCCTGTGGAAACACTGCATTTGTTATTGTTTTCGTGATCTTTGTTTCTGTGAGGGCTATTATGTCTGGGTTTTCCTCTAGTACCAGTTCTCCAAGCTCATTTGCTTTATTTGTAATTCCATCTATGTTAGTGTACATCGCTTTGAGGCTCACTTTCTTCTGTCCCTTCTCAAATCGCCTCCTTGGTGAGTGTTCTACTGGTGGGGGAGGCTGTTCCATGGGTGTGAGGACCTGTGAGGTGGGTAACAGGATCTCAGAGGATACTGAAATGAGGGGCGGGGGATCCAGTGAAGGGGGAGGGACAGGGAGGGTATGGGTTGAAAGGGGAGGGAGGACGGGAAGGAAAGGGGGGAGGGAGGCCTCGGGAGGAGGGGAGGGGTAGAAGGGTGGGGATTGGGTGTGGGGGGAGGGAGATTTGGCTGAACTTTTGAGTGGGGGCAGGGAGGGTTTGGGGTAGGGGGGTTTTCTATGCAGAGAAGGGAGGCGGGGTTGTCCTCCCTTCTGGTGTTACTGGGTAGCTGGTTGTGGGTTCCCCCCTCGCCTCTGGGGGTGTTGTGTTGGGAGCTGTGACTTCCTGGTTTTCCCCTCTCGCCCTGCGCCTCTTCCTTGCTTCTGCCGCCACGGCTCTCTCCTCCCTTGTCATGTCTCGCTGGAGGAATACATTTTTTAATTTTCCCACGTTTTTCAGGTAGCTCTTCCTTGATAGGATCCTCTCCTTTGTGTTCTCGTTTGCAAACACTATCTTTATCATTCGGTCATTGTGTGTGTGTGTGTGTGTGTGTGTGTGTGTGTGTGTGTGTGTGTGTGTGTGTGTGTGTACTCACCTATATGTACTCACCTATATGTGCTTGCAGGATCGAGCATTGACTCTTGGATCCCGCCTTTCTAGCTATCGGTTGTTTACAGCAATGACTCCTGTCCCATTTCCCTATCATACCTAGTTTTAAAAGTATGAATAGTATTTGCTTCCACAACCTGTTCCCCAAGTGCATTCCATTTTTCTACTACTCTCACGCTAAAAGAAAACTTCCTAACATCTCTGTGACTCATCTGAGTTTCCAGTTTCCACCCATGTCCCCTCGTTCTGTTATTATTACGTGTGAACATTTGATCTATTTCCACTTTGTCAATTCCCCTGAGTATTTTATATGTCCCTATCATATCTCCTCTCTCCCTTCTTTTCTCTAGTGTCGTAAGGTTCAGTTCCTTCAGCCGCTCTTCATATCCCATCCCTCGTAGCTCTGGGACAAGCCTCGTCGCAAACCTCTGAACCTTCTCCAGTTTCTTTATGTGTTTCTTCAGGTGGGGGCTCCATGATGGCGCGGCATACTCTAAGACGGGTCTCACGTAGGCAGTGTAAAGCGCCCTAAAAGCTTCCTCATTTAGGTTTCTGAATGAAGTTCTAATTTTCGCCAGTGTAGAGTACGCTGCTGTCGTTATCCTATTTATATGTGCCTCAGGAGTTAGATTGGGTGTCACATCCACTCCCAGGTCTCTTTCTCGAATCGTTACAGGTAGGCTGTTCCCCTTCATTGTGTACTGTCCCTTTGGTCTCCTGTCACCTGATCCCATTTCCATAACTTTACATTTACTGGTGTTAAACTCCAGTAGCCATTTCTCTGACCATCTCTGCAGCCTGTGTAAGTCCTCTTGGAGGATCCTACAATCCTCGTCTGTCACAACTCTTCTCATTAATTTTGCGTCATCTGCAAACATTGACATTGTGTGTGTGTGTGTGTGTGTGTGTGTGTGTGTGTGTGTGTGTGTGTGTGTGTGTGTGTGTGTGTACTCACCTAGTTGTACTCACCTAGTTGTGTTTGCGGGGGTTGAGCTCTGGCTCTTTGGTCCCGCCTCTCAACCGTCAATCAACAGGTGTACAGATTCATGAGCCTATCGGGCTCTGTCATATCTACACTTGAAACTGTGTATGGAGTCAGCCTCCACCACATCACTTCCTAATGCATTCCATTTGTCAACCACTCTGACACTAAAAAAGTTCTTTCTAATATCTCTGTGGCTCATTTGGGCACTCAGTTTCCACCTGTGTCCCCTTGTGCGTGTTCTTCTTGTGTTAAATAGACTGTCTTTATCTACCCTATCAATCCCCTTCAGAATCTTGAATGTGGTGATCATGTCCCCCCTAACTCTTATGTCTTCGAGCGAAGTGAGGTTTAATTCCTGTAGTCTCTCCTCGTAGCTCATACCTCTCAGCTCGGGTACTAGTCTGGTGGCAAACCTTTGAACCTTTTCCAGTTTAGTCTTATCCTTGACTAGATATGGACTCCATGCTGGGGCTGCATACTCCAGGATTGGCCTGACATATGTGGTATACAAAGTTCTGAATGATTCTTTACACAAGTTTCTGAATGCCGTTCGTATGTTGGCCAGCCTGGCATATGCCGCTGATGTTATCCGCTTGATATGTGCTGCAGGAGACAGGTCTGGCGTGATATCAACCCCCAAGTCTTTTTCCTTCTCTGACTCCTGAAGAATTTCCTCTCCCAGATGATACCTTGTATCTGGCCTCCTGCTCCCTACACCTATCTTCATTACATTACATTTGGTTGGGTTAAACTCTAACAACCATTTGTTCGACCATTCCTTCAGCTTGTCTAGGTCTTCTTGAAGCCTCAAACAGTCCTCTTCTGTTTTAATCCTTCTCATAATTTTAGCATCGTCCGCAAACATTGAGAGAAATGAATCGATACCCTCCGGGAGATCATTTACATATATCAGAAACAAGATAGGACCGAGTACAGAACCCTGTGGGACTCCACTGGTGACTTCACGCCAATCGGAGGTCTCACCCCTCACCGTAACTCTCTGCTTCCTATTGTGTGTGTGTGTGTGTGTGTGTGTGTGTGTGTGTGTGTGTGTGTGTGTGTGTGTGTGTGTGTGTGTGTGTGTGTGTGTGTGTGTGTGTGTGTGTGTGTGTGTGTGTGTGTACTCACCTAGTTGTACTCACCTAGTTGTGTTTGCGGGGGTTGAGCTCTGGCTCTTTGGTCCCGCCTCTCAACCGTCAATCAACAGGTGTACAGATTCATGAGCCTATCGGGCTCTGTCATATCTACACTTGAAACTGTGTATGGAGTCAGCCTCCACCACATCACTTCCTAATGCATTCCATTTGTCAACCACTCTGACACTAAAAAAGTTCTTTCTAATATCTCTGTGGCTCATTTGGGCACTCAGTTTCCACCTGTGTCCCCTTGTGCGTGTTCCCCTTGTGTTAAATATACTGTCTTTATCTACCCTATCAATCCCCTTCAGAATCTTGAATGTGGTGATCATGTCCCCCCTAACTCTTCTGTCTTCGAGCGAAGTGAGGTTTAATTCCTGTAGTCTCTCCTCGTAGCTCATACCTCTCAGCTCGGGTACTAGTCTGGTGGCAAACCTTTGAACCTTTTCCAGTTTAGTCTTATCCTTGACTAGATATGGACTCCATGCTGGGGCTGCATACTCCAGGATTGGCCTGACATATGTGGTATACAAAGTTCTGAATGATTCTTTACACAAGTTTCTGAATGCCGTTCGTATGTTGGCCAGCCTGGCATATGCCGCTGATGTTATCCGCTTGATATGTGCTGCAGGAGACAGGTCTGGCGTGATATCAACCCCCAAGTCTTTTTCCTTCTCTGACTCCTGAAGAATTTCCTCTCCCAGATGATACCTTGTATCTGGCCTCCTGCTCCCTACACCTATCTTCATTACAATACATTTGGTTGGGTTAAACTCTAACAACCATTTGTTCGACCATTCCTTCAGCTTGTCTAGGTCTTCTTGAAGCCTCAAACAGTCCTCTTCTGTTTTAATCCTTCTCATAATTTTAGCATCGTCCGCAAACATTGAGAGAAAGGAATCGATACCCTCCGGGAGATCATTTACATATATCAGAAACAAGATAGGACCGAGTACAGAACCCTGTGGGACTCCACTGGTGACTTCACGCCAATCGGAGGTCTCACCCCTCACCGTAACTCTCTGCTTCCTATTGTGTGTGTGTGTGTGTGTGTGTGTGTGTGTGTGTGTGTGTGTGTGTGTGTGTGTGTGTGTGTGTGTGTGTGTGTGTGTGTGTGTGTGTGTGTGTGTGTGTGTGTACTCACCTAGTTGTACTCACCTAGTTGTGTTTGCGGGGGTTGAGCTCTGGCTCTTTGGTCCCGCCTCTCAACCGTCAATCAACAGGTGTACAGATTCATGAGCCTATCGGGCTCTGTCATATCTACACTTGAAACTGTGTATGGAGTCAGCCTCCACCACATCACTTCCTAATGCATTCCATTTGTCAACCACTCTGACACTAAAAAAGTTCTTTCTAAAATCTCTGTGGCTCATTTGGGCACTCAGTTTCCACCTGTGTCCCCTTGTGCGTGTTCCCCTTGTGTTAAATAGACTGTCTTTATCTACCCTATCAATCCCCTTCAGAATCTTGAATGTGGTGATCATGTCCCCCCTAACTCTTCTGTCTTCGAGCGAAGTGAGGTTTAATTCCTGTAGTCTCTCCTCGTAGCTCATACCTCTCAGCTCGGGAACTAGTCTGGTGGCAAACCTTTGAACCTTTTCCAGTTTAGTCTTATCCTTGACTAGATATGGACTCCATGCTGGGGCTGCATACTCCAGGATTGGCCTGACATATGTGGTATACAAAGTTCTGAATGATTCTTTACACAAGTTTCTGAATGCCGTTCGTATGTTGGCCAGCCTGGCATATGCCGCTGATGTTATCCGCTTGATATGTGCTAGGAGACAGGTCTGGCGTGATATCAACCCCCAAGTCTTTTTCCTTCTCTGACTCCTGAAGAATTTCCTCTCCCAGATGATACCTTGTATCTGGCCTCCTGCTCCCTACACCTATCTTCATTACATTACATTTGGTTGGGTTAAACTCTAACAACCATTTGTTCGACCATTCCTTCAGCTTGTCTAGGTCTTCTTGAAGCCTCAAACAGTCCTCTTCTGTTTTAATCCTTCTCATAATTTTAGCATCGTCCGCAAACATTGAGAGAAATGAATCGATACCCTCCGGGAGATCATTTACATATATCAGAAACAAGATAGGACCGAGTACAGAACCCTGTGGGACTCCACTTGTGACTTCACGCCAATCGGAGGTCTCACCCCTCACCGTAACTCTCTGCTTCCTATTGTGTGTGTGTGTGTGTGTGTGTGTGTGTGTGTGTGTGTGTGTGTGTGTGTGTGTGTGTGTGTGTGTGTGTGTGTGTGTGTGTGTGTGTGTGTGTGTGTGTGTGTGTGTACTCACCTAGTTGTGTTTGCGGGGGTTGAGCTCTGGCTCTTTGGTCCCGCCTCTCAACCGTCAATCAACAGGTGTACAGATTCATGAGCCTATCGGGCTCTGTCATATCTACACTTGAAACTGTGTATGGAGTCAGCCTCCACCACATCACTTCCTAATGCATTCCATTTGTCAACCACTCTGACACTAAAAAAGTTCTTTCTAATATCTCTGTGGCTCATTTGGGCACTCAGTTTCCACCTGTGTCCCCTTGTGCGTGTTCCCCTTGTGTTAAATAGACTGTCTTTATCTACCCTATCAATCCCCTTCAGAATCTTGAATGTGGTGATCATGTCCCCCCTAACTCTTCTGTCTTCGAGCGAAGTGAGGTTTAATTCCTGTAGTCTCTCCTCGTAGCTCATACCTCTCAGCTCGGGTACTAGTCTGGTGGCAAACCTTTGAACCTTTTCCAGTTTAGTCTTATCCTTGACTAGATATGGACTCCATGCTGGGGCTGCATACTCCAGGATTGGCCTGACATATGTGGTATACAAAGTTCTGAATGATTCTTTACACAAGTTTCTGAATGCCGTTCGTATGTTGGCCAGCCTGGCATATGCCGCTGATGTTATCCGCTTGATATGTGCTGCAGGAGACAGGTCTGGCGTGATATCAACCCCCAAGTCTTTTTCCTTCTCTGACTCCTGAAGAATTTCCTCTCCCAGATGATACCTTGTATCTGGCCTCCTGCTCCCTACACCTATCTTCATTACATTACATTTGGTTGGGTTAAACTCTAACAACCATTTGTTCGACCATTCCTTCAGCTTGTCTAGGTCTTCTTGAAGCCTCAAACAGTCCTCTTCTGTTTTAATCCTTCTCATAATTTTAGCATCGTCCGCAAACATTGAGAGAAATGAATCGATACCCTCCGGGAGATCATTTACATATATCAGAAACAAGATAGGACCGAGTACAGAACCCTGTGAGATTCCACTGGTGACTTCACGCCAATCGGAGGTCTCACCCCTCACCGTAACTCTCTGCTTCCTATTGTGTGTGTGTGTGTGTGTGTGTGTGTGTGTGTGTGTGTGTGTGTGTGTGTGTGTGTGTGTGTGTGTGTGTGTGTGTGTGTGTGTGTGTGTGTGTGTGTGTGTGTGTGTACTCACCTAGTTGTACTCACCTAGTTGTGTTTGCGGGGGTTGAGCTCTGGCTCTTTGGTCCCGCCTCTCAACCGTCAATCAACAGGTGTACAGATTCATGAGCCTATCGGGCTCTGTCATATCTACACTTGAAACTGTGTATGGAGTCAGCCTCCACCACATCACTTCCTAATGCATTCCATTTGTCATCCACTCTGACACTAAAAAAGTTCTTTCTAATATCTCTGTGGCTCATTTGGGCACTCAGTTTCCACCTGTGTCCCCTTGTGCGTGTTCCCCTTGTGTTAAATAGACTGTCTTTATCTACCCTATCAATCCCCTTCAGAATCTTGAATGTGGTGATCATGTCCCCCCTAACTCTTCTGTCTTCCAGCGAAGTGAGGTTTAATTCCTGTAGTCTCTCCTCGTAGCTCATACCTCTCAGCTCGGGTACTAGTCTGGTGGCAAACCTTTGAACCTTTTCCAGTTTAGTCTTATCCTTGACTAGATATGGACTCCATGCTGGGGCTGCATACTCCAGGATTGGCCTGACATATGTGGTATACAAAGTTCTGAATGATTCTTTACACAAGTTTCTGAATGCCGTTCGTATGTTGGCCAGCCTGGCATATGCCGCTGATGTTATCCGCTTGATATGTGCTGCAGGAGACAGGTCTGGCGTGATATCAACCCCCAAGTCTTTTTCCTTCTCTGACTCCTGAAGAATTTCCTCTCCCAGATGATACCTTGTATCTGGCCTCCTGCTCCCTACACCTATCTTCATTACATTACATTTGGTTGGGTTAAACTCTAACAACCATTTGTTCGACCATTCCTTCAGCTTGTCTAGGTCTTCTTGAAGCCTCAAACAGTCCTCTTCTGTTTTAATCCTTCTCATAATTTTAGCATCGTCCGCAAACATTGAGAGAAATGAATCGATACCCTCCGGGAGATCATTTACATATATCAGAAACAAGATAGGACCGAGTACAGAACCCTGTGGGACTCCACTGGTGACTTCACGCCAATCGGAGGTCTCACCCCTCACCGTAACTCTCTGCTTCCTATTGTGTGTGTGTGTGTGTGTGTGTGTGTGTGTGTGTGTGTGTGTGTGTGTGTGTGTGTGTGTGTGTGTGTGTGTGTGTGTGTGTACTCACCTAGTTGTACTCACCTAGTTGTGTTTGCGGGGGTTGAGCTCTGGCTCTTTGGTCCCGCCTCTCAACCGTCAATCAACAGGTGTACAGATTCATGAGCCTATCGGGCTCTGTCATATCTACACTTGAAACTGTGTATGGCGTCAGCCTCCACCACATCACTTCCTAATGCATTCCATTTGTCAACCACTCTGACACTAAAAAAGTTCTTTCTAATATCTCTGTGGCTCATTTGGGCACTCAGTTTCCACCTGTGTCCCCTTGTGCGTGTTCCCCTTGTGTTAAATAGACTGTCTTTATCTACCCTATCAATCCCCTTCAGAATCTTGAATGTGGTGATCATGTCCCACCTAACTCTTCTGTCTTCGAGCGAAGTGAGGTTTAATTCCTGTAGTCTCTCCTCGTAGCTCATACCTCTCAGCTCGGGTACTAGTCTGGTGGCAAACCTTTGAACCTTTTCCAGTTTAGTCTTATCCTTGACTAGATATGGACTCCATGCTGGGGCTGCATACTCCAGGATTGGCCTGACATATGTGGTATACAAAGTTCTGAATGATTCTTTACACAAGTTTCTGAATGCCGTTCGTATGTTGGCCAGCCTGGCATATGCCGCTGATGTTATCCGCTTGATATGTGCTGCAGGAGACAGGTCTGGCGTGATATCAACCCCCAAGCCTTTTCCTTCTCTGACTCCTGAAGAATTTCCTCTCCCAGATGATACCTAGTATCTGGCCTCCTGCTCCCTACACCTATCTTCATTACATTACATTTGGTTGGGTTAAACTCTAACAACCATTTGTTCGACCATTCCTTCAGCTTGTCTAGGTCTTCTTGAAGCCTCAAACAGTCCTCTTCTGTTTTAATCCTTCTCATAATTTTAGCATCGTCCGCAAACATTGAGAGAAATTAATCGATACCCTCCGGGAGATCATTTACATATATCAGAAACAAGATAGGACCGAGTACAGAACCCTGTGGGACTCCACTGGTGACTTCACGCCAATCGGAGGTCTCACCCCTCACCATAACTCTCTGCTTCCTATTGTGTGTGTGTGTGTGTGTGTGTGTGTGTGTGTGTGTATACTCACCTAGTTGTACTCACCTAGTTGTGTTTGCGGGGGTTGAGCTCTGGCTCTTTGGTCCCGCCTCTCAACCGTCAATCAACAGGTGTACAGATTCATGAGCCTATCGGGCTCTGTCATATCTACACTTGAAACTGTGTATGGAGTCAGCCTCCACCACATCACTTCCTAATGCATTCCATTTGTCATCCACTCTGACACTAAAAAAGTTCTTTCTAATATCTCTGTGGCTCATTTGGGCACTCAGTTTCCACCTGTGTCCCCTTGTGCGTGTTCCCCTTGTGTTAAATAGACTGTCTTTATCTACCCTATCAATCCCCTTCAGAATCTTGAATGTGGTGATCATGTCCCCCCTAACTCTTCTGTCTTCGAGCGAAGTGAGGTTTAATTCCTGTAGTCTCTCCTCGTAGCTCATACCTCTCAGCTCGGGTACTAGTCTGGTGGCAAACCTTTGAACCTTTTCCAGTTTAGTCTTATCCTTGACTAGATATGGACTCCATGCTGGGGCTGCATACTCCAGGATTGGCCTGACATATGTGGTATACAAAGTTCTGAATGATTCTTTACACAAGTTTCTGAATGCCGTTCGTATGTTGGCCAGCCTGGCATATGCCGCTGATGTTATCCGCTTGATATGTGCTGCAGGAGACAGGTCTGGCGTGATATCAACCCCCAAGTCTTTTTCCTTCTCTGACTCCTGAAGAATTTCCTCTCCCAGATGATACCTTGTATCTGGCCTCCTGCTCCCTACACCTATCTTCATTACATTACATTTGGTTGGGTTAAACTCTAACAACCATTTGTTCGACCATTCCTTCAGCTTGTCTAGGTCTTCTTGAAGCCTCAAACAGTCCTCTTCTGTTTTAATCCTTCTCATAATTTTAGCATCGTCCGCAAACATTGAGAGAAATGAATCGATACCCTCCGGGAGATCATTTACATATATCAGAAACAAGATAGGACCGAGTACAGAACCCTGTGGGACTCCACTGGTGACTTCACGCCAATCGGAGGTCTCACCCCTCACCGTAACTCTCTGCTTCCTATTGTGTGTGTGTGTGTGTGTGTGTGTGTGTGTGTGTGTGTGTGTGTGTGTGTGTGTGTGTGTGTGTGTGTGTGTGTGTGTGTGTGTGTGTGTACTCACCTAGTTGTACTCACCTAGTTGTGTTTGCGGGGGTTGAGCTCTGGCTCTTTGGTCCCGCCTCTCAACCGTCAATCAACAGGTGTACAGATTCATGAGCCTATCGGGCTCTGTCATATCTACACTTGAAACTGTGTATGGAGTCAGCCTCCACCACATCACTTCCTAATGCATTCCATTTGTCAACCACTCTGACACTAAAAAAGTTCTTTCTAATATCTCTGTGGCTCATTTGGGCACTCAGTTTCCACCTGTGTCCCCTTGTGCGTGTTCCCCTTGTGTTAAATAGACTGTCTTTATCTACCCTATCAATCCCCTTCAGAATCTTGAATGTGGTGATCATGTCCCACCTAACTCTTCTGTCTTCGAGCGAAGTGAGGTTTAATTCCTGTAGTCTCTCCTCGTAGCTCATACCTCTCAGCTCGGGTACTAGTCTGGTGGCAAACCTTTGAACCTTTTCCAGTTTAGTCTTATCCTTGACTAGATATGGACTCCATGCTGGGGCTGCATACTCCAGGATTGGCCTGACATATGTGGTATACAAAGTTCTGAATGATTCTTTACACAAGTTTCTGAATGCCGTTCGTATGTTGGCCAGCCTGGCATATGCCGCTGATGTTATCCGCTTGATATGTGCTGCAGGAGACAGGTCTGGCGTGATATCAACCCCCAAGCCTTTTCCTTCTCTGACTCCTGAAGAATTTCCTCTCCCAGATGATACCTAGTATCTGGCCTCCTGCTCCCTACACCTATCTTCATTACATTACATTTGGTTGGGTTAAACTCTAACAACCATTTGTTCGACCATTCTCTCAGCTTGTCTAGGTCTTCTTGAAGCCTCAAACAGTCCTCTTCTGTTTTAATCCTTCTCATAATTTTAGCATCGTCCGCAAACATTGAGAGAAATGAATCGATACCCTCCGGGAGATCATTTACATATATCAGAAACAAGATAGGACCGAGTACAGAACCCTGTGGGACTCCACTGGTGACTTCACGCCAATCGGAGGTCTCACCCCTCACCATAACTCTCTGCTTCCTATTGTGTGTGTGTGTGTGTGTGTGTGTGTGTGTGTGTGTGTATACCCACCTAGTTGTACTCACCTAGTTGTGTTTGCGGGGGTTGAGCTCTGGCTCTTTGGTCCCGCCTCTCAACCGTCAATCAACAGGTGTACAGATTCATGAGCCTATCGGGCTCTGTCATATCTACACTTGAAACTGTGTATGGAGTCAGCCTCCACCACATCACTTCCTAATGCATTCCATTTGTCAACCACTCTGACACTAAAAAAGTTCTTTCTAATATCTCTGTGGCTCATTTGGGCACTCAGTTTCCACCTGTGTCCCCTTGTGCGTGTTCCCCTTGTGTTAAATAGACTGTCTTTATCTACCCTATCAATCCCCTTCAGAATCTTGAATGTGGTGATCATGTCCCCCCTAACTCTTCTGTCTTCGAGCGAAGTGAGGTTTAATTCCTGTAGTCTCTCCTCGTAGCTCATACCTCTCAGCTCGGGTACTAGTCTGGTGGCAAACCTTTGAACCTTTTCCAGTTTAGTCTTATCCTTGACTAGATATGGACTCCATGCTGGGGCTGCATACTCCAGGATTGGCCTGACATATGTGGTATACAAAGTTCTGAATGATTCTTTACACAAGTTTCTGAATGCCGTTCGTATGTTGGCCAGCCTGGCATATGCCGCTGATGTTATCCGCTTGATATGTGCTGCAGGAGACAGGTCTGGCGTGATATCAACCCCCAAGTCTTTTTCCTTCTCTGACTCCTGAAGAATTTCCTCTCCCAGATGATACCTTGTATCTGGCCTCCTGCTCCCTACACCTATCTTCATTACATTACATTTGGTTGGGTTAAACTCTAACAACCATTTGTTCGACCATTCCTTCAGCTTGTCTAGGTCTTCTTGAAGCCTCAAACAGTCCTCTTCTGTTTTAATCCTTCTCATAATTTTAGCATCGTCCGCAAACATTGAGAGAAATGAATCGATACCCTCCGGGAGATCATTTACATATATCAGAAACAAGATAGGACCGAGTACAGAACCCTGTGAGATTCCACTGGTGACTTCACGCCAATCGGAGGTCTCACCCCTCACCGTAACTCTCTGCTTCCTATTGTGTGTGTGTGTGTGTGTGTGTGTGTGTGTGTGTGTGTGTGTGTGTGTGTGTGTGTGTGTGTGTGTGTGTGTGTGTGTGTGTGTGTGTGTGTGTGTGTACTCACCTAGTTGTACTCACCTAGTTGTGTTTGCGGGGGTTGAGCTCTGGCTCTTTGGTCCCGCCTCTCAACCGTCAATCAACAGGTGTACAGATTCATGATCCTATCGGGCTCTGTCATATCTACACTTGAAACTGTGTATGGAGTCAGCCTCCACCACATCACTTCCTAATGCATTCCATTTGTCATCCACTCTGACACTAAAAAAGTTCTTTCTAATATCTCTGTGGCTCATTTGGGCACTCAGTTTCCACCTGTGTCCCCTTGTGCGTGTTCCCCTTGTGTTAAATAGACTGTCTTTATCTACCCTATCAATCCCCTTCAGAATCTTGAATGTGGTGATCATGTCCCCCCTAACTCTTCTGTCTTCGAGCGAAGTGAGGTTTAATTCCTGTAGTCTCTCCTCGTAGCTCATACCTCTCAGCTCGGGTACTAGTCTGGTGGCAAACCTTTGAACCTTTTCCAGTTTAGTCTTATCCTTGACTAGATATGGACTCCATGCTGGGGCTGCATACTCCAGGATTGGCCTGACATATGTGGTATACAAAGTTCTGAATGATTCTTTACACAAGTTTCTGAATGCCGTTCGTATGTTGGCCAGCCTGGCATATGCCGCTGATGTTATCCGCTTGATATGTGCTGCAGGAGACAGGTCTGGCGTGATATCAACCCCCAAGTCTTTTTCCTTCTCTGACTCCTGAAGAATTTCCTCTCCCAGATGATACCTTGTATCTGGCCTCCTGCTCCCTACACCTATCTTCATTACATTACATTTGGTTGGGTTAAACTCTAACAACCATTTGTTCGACCATTCCTTCAGCTTGTCTAGGTCTTCTTGAAGCCTCAAACAGTCCTCTTCTGTTTTAATCCTTCTCATAATTTTAGCATCGTCCGCAAACATTGAGAGAAATGAATCGATACCCTCCGGGAGATCATTTACATATATCAGAAACAAGATAGGACCGAGTACAGAACCCTGTGGGACTCCACTGGTGACTTCACGCCAATCGGAGGTCTCACCCCTCACCATAACTCTCTGCTTCCTATTGTGTGTGTGTGTGTGTGTGTGTGTGTATACTCACCTAGTTGTACTCACCTAGTTGTGTTTGCGGGGGTTGAGCTCTGGCTCTTTGGTCCCGCCTCTCAACCGTCAATCAACAGGTGTACAGATTCATGAGCCTATCGGGCTCTGTCATATCTACACTTGAAACTGTGTATGGAGTCAGCCTCCACCACATCACTTCCTAATGCATTCCATTTGTCATCCACTCTGACACTAAAAAAGTTCTTTCTAATATCTCTGTGGCTCATTTGGGCACTCAGTTTCCACCTGTGTCCCCTTGTGCGTGTTCCCCTTGTGTTAAATAGACTGTCTTTATCTACCCTATCAATCCCCTTCAGAATCTTGAATGTGGTGATCATGTCCCCCCTAACTCTTCTGTCTTCGAGCGAAGTGAGGTTTAATTCCTGTAGTCTCTCCTCGTAGCTCATACCTCTCAGCTCGGGTACTAGTCTGGTGGCAAACCTTTGAACCTTTTCCAGTTTAGTCTTATCCTTGACTAGATATGGACTCCATGCTGGGGCTGCATACTCCAGGATTGGCCTGACATATGTGGTATACAAAGTTCTGAATGATTCTTTACACAAGTTTCTGAATGCCGTTCGTATGTTGGCCAGCCTGGCATATGCCGCTGATGTTATCCGCTTGATATGTGCTGCAGGAGACAGGTCTGGCGTGATATCAACCCCCAAGTCTTTTTCCTTCTCTGACTCCTGAAGAATTTCCTCTCCCAGATGATACCTTGTATCTGGCCTCCTGCTCCCTACACCTATCTTCATTACATTACATTTGGTTGGGTTAAACTCTAACAACCATTTGTTCGACCATTCCTTCAGCTTGTCTAGGTCTTCTTGAAGCCTCAAACAGTCCTCTTCTGTTTTAATCCTTCTCATAATTTTAGCATCGTCCGCAAACATTGAGAGAAATGAATCGATACCCTCCGGGAGATCATTTACATATATCAGAAACAAGATAGGACCGAGTACAGAACCCTGTGGGACTCCACTGGTGACTTCACGCCAATCGGAGGTCTCACCCCTCACCGTAACTCTCTGCTTCCTATTGTGTGTGTGTGTGTGTGTGTGTGTGTGTGTGTGTGTGTGTGTGTGTGTGTGTGTGTGTGTGTGTGTGTGTGTGTGTGTGTGTGTGTGTGTGTGTGTGTGTGTGTGTACTCACCTAGTTGTACTCACCTAGTTGTGTTTGCGGGGGTTGAGCTCTGGCTCTTTGGTCCCGCCTCTCAACCGTCAATCAACAGGTGTACAGATTCATGAGCCTATCGGGCTCTGTCATATCTACACTTGAAACTGTGTATGGAGTCAGCCTCCACCACATCACTTCCTAATGCATTCCATTTGTCAACCACTCTGACACTAAAAAAGTTCTTTCTAATATCTCTGTGGCTCATTTGGGCACTCAGTTTCCACCTGTGTCCCCTTGTGCGTGTTCCCCTTGTGTTAAATAGACTGTCTTTATCTACCCTATCAATCCCCTTCAGAATCTTGAATGTGGTGATCATGTCCCACCTAACTCTTCTGTCTTCGAGCGAAGTGAGGTTTAATTCCTGTAGTCTCTCCTCGTAGCTCATACCTCTCAGCTCGGGTACTAGTCTGGTGGCAAACCTTTGAACCTTTTCCAGTTTAGTCTTATCCTTGACTAGATATGGACTCCATGCTGGGGCTGCATACTCCAGGATTGGCCTGACATATGTGGTATACAAAGTTCTGAATGATTCTTTACACAAGTTTCTGAATGCCGTTCGTATGTTGGCCAGCCTGGCATATGCCGCTGATGTTATCCGCTTGATATGTGCTGCAGGAGACAGGTCTGGCGTGATATCAACCCCCAAGCCTTTTCCTTCTCTGACTCCTGAAGAATTTCCTCTCCCAGATGATACCTAGTATCTGGCCTCCTGCTCCCTACACCTATCTTCATTACATTACATTTGGTTGGGTTAAACTCTAACAACCATTTGTTCGACCATTCTCTCAGCTTGTCTAGGTCTTCTTGAAGCCTCAAACAGTCCTCTTCTGTTTTAATCCTTCTCATAATTTTAGCATCGTCCGCAAACATTGAGAGAAATGAATCGATACCCTCCGGGAGATCATTTACATATATCAGAAACAAGATAGGACCGAGTACAGAACCCTGTGGGACTCCACTGGTGACTTCACGCCAATCGGAGGTCTCACCCCTCACCATAACTCTCTGCTTCCTATTGTGTGTGTGTGTGTGTGTGTGTGTGTGTGTGTGTGTATACTCACCTAGTTGTACTCACCTAGTTGTGTTTGCGGGGGTTGAGCTCTGGCTCTTTGGTCCCGCCTCTCAACCGTCAATCAACAGGTGTACAGATTCATGAGCCTATCGGGCTCTGTCATATCTACACTTGAAACTGTGTATGGAGTCAGCCTCCACCACATCACTTCCTAATGCATTCCATTTGTCAACCACTCTGACACTAAAAAAGTTCTTTCTAATATCTCTGTGGCTCATTTGGGCACTCAGTTTCCACCTGTGTCCCCTTGTGCGTGTTCCCCTTGTGTTAAATAGACTGTCTTTATCTACCCTATCAATCCCCTTCAGAATCTTGAATGTGGTGATCATGTCCCCCCTAACTCTTCTGTCTTCCAGCGAAGTGAGGTTTAATTCCTGTAGTCTCTCCTCGTAGCTCATACCTCTCAGCTCGGGTACTAGTCTGGTGGCAAACCTTTGAACCTTTTCCAGTTTAGTCTTATCCTTGACTAGATATGGACTCCATGCTGGGGCTGCATACTCCAGGATTGGCCTGACATATGTGGTATACAAAGTTCTGAATGATTCTTTACACAAGTTTCTGAATGCCGTTCGTATGTTGGCCAGCCTGGCATATGCCGCTGATGTTATCCGCTTGATATGTGCTGCAGGAGACAGGTCTGGCGTGATATCAACCCCCAAGTCTTTTTCCTTCTCTGACTCCTGAAGAATTTCCTCTCCCAGATGATACCTTGTATCTGGCCTCCTGCTCCCTACACCTATCTTCATTACATTACATTTGGTTGGGTTAAACTCTAACAACCATTTGTTCGACCATTCCTTCAGCTTGTCTAGGTCTTCTTGAAGCCTCAAACAGTCCTCTTCTGTTTTAATCCTTCTCATAATTTTAGCATCGTCCGCAAACATTGAGAGAAATGAATCGATACCCTCCGGGAGATCATTTACATATATCAGAAACAAGATAGGACCGAGTACAGAACCCTGTGGGACTCCACTGGTGACTTCACGCCAATCGGAGGTCTCACCCCTCACCGTAACTCTCTGCTTCCTATTGTGTGTGTGTGTGTGTGTGTGTGTGTGTGTGTGTGTGTGTGTGTGTGTGTGTGTGTGTGTGTGTGTGTGTGTGTGTGTGTACTCACCTAATTGTACTCACCTAATTGTGCTTGCGGGGGTTGAGCTCTGGCTCTTTGGTCCCGCCTCTCAACCGTCAATCAACTGGTGTACAGATTCCTGAGCCTATTGGGCTCTATCATATCTACATTTGAAACTGTGTATGGAGTCAGCCTCCACCACATCACTTCCTAATGCATTCCATTTGCTAACTACTCTGACACTGAAAAAGTTCTTTCTAACGTCTCTGTGGCTCATTTGGGTACTCAGCTTCCACCTGTGTCCCCTTGTTCGCGTCCCACCAGTGTTGAAAAGTTCATCCTTGTTTACCCGGTCGATTCCCCTGAGGATTTTGTAGGTTGTGATCATGTCCCCCCTTACTCTTCTGTCTTCCAGTGTCGTGAGGTGCATTTCCCGCAGCCTTTCCTCATAACTCATGCCTCTTAGTTCTGGGACTAGTCTAGTAGCATACCTTTGGACTTTTTCCAGCTTCGTCTTGTTCTTGACAAGGTACGGGCTCCATGCTGGGGCCGCATACTCCAGGATTGGTCTTACATATGTGGTGTACAAGATTCTGAATGATTCCTTACACAGGTTCCTGAACGCCGTTCTGATGTTAGCCAGCCTCGCATATGCCGCAGACGTTATTCTCTTTATGTGGGCTTCAGGAGACAGGTTTGGTGTGATATCAACTCCTAGATCTTTCTCTCTGTCTGTTTCATTAAGTACTTCATCTCCTATTCTGTATCCTGTGCCTGGCCTCCTGTTTCCACTGCCTAGTTTCATTACTTTGCATTTACTCGGGTTGAACTTCAACAGCCATTTGTTGGACCATTCACTCAGTCTATCCAGGTCATCTTGTAGCCTCCTACTATCATCCTCTGTTTCAATCCTCCTCATAATTTTTGCATCGTCGGCAAACATTGGGAGGAACGAATCTATACCCTCTGGGAGATCATTTACATATACCAGAAACAGTATAGGTCCAAGGACTGACCCCTGCGGGACTCCACTTGTGACGTCTCGCCAATCTGAGACCTCACCCCTCACACAGACTCGTTGTCTCCTGTTGCTTAGGTATTCCTCTATCCACCGGAGTACCTTCACTCTCACTCCAGCCTGCATCTCCAACTTTCGCACTAGCCTCTTGTGTGGCACTGTATCAAAGGCTTTCTGACAATCCAAAAATATGCAGTCTGCCCACCCTTCTCTTTCTTGCCTTATTTTTGTTGCCTGGTCGTAAAATTCAAGTAACCCTGTGAGGCAGGACCTGCCATCCCTGAACCCATGTTGATGCTGTGTTACAAAGTTCCTTCGCTCCAGATGCTCCACTCCAGATGTGTGTGTGTGTGTGTGTGTGTGTGTGTGTGTGTGTGTGTGTGTGTGTGTGTGTGTGTGTGTGTGTGTGTGTGTGTGTGTGTGTGTGTGTGTGTACTCACCTAGTTGTACTCACCTAGTTGTGTTTGCGGGGGTTGAGCTCTGGCTCTTTGGTCCCGCCTCTCAACCGTCAATCAACAGGTGTACAGATTCATGAGCCTATCGGGCTCTGTCATATCTACACTTGAAACTGTGTATGGAGTCAGCCTCCACCACATCACTTCCTAATGCATTCCATTTGTCAACCACTCTGACACTAAAAAAGTTCTTTCTAATATCTCTGTGGCTCATTTGGGCACTCAGTTTCCACCTGTGTCCCCTTGTGCGTGTTCCCCTTGTGTTAAATAGACTGTCTTTATCTACCCTATCAATCCCCTTCAGAATCTTGAATGTGGTGATCATGTCCCCCCTAACTCTTCTGTCTTCCAGCGAAATGAGGTTTAATTCCTGTAGTCTCTCCTCGTAGCTCATACCTCTCAGCTCGGGTACTAGTCTGGTGGCAAACCTTTGAACCTTTTCCAGGTTAGTCTTATCCTTGACTAGATATGGACTCCATGCTGGGGCTGCATACTCCAGGATTGGCCTGACATATGTGGTATACAAAGTTCTGAATGATTCTTTACAAAAGTTTCTGAATGCCGTTCGTATGCTGGCCAGCCTGGCATATGCCGCTGATGTTATCCGCTTGATATGTGCTGCAGGAGACAGGTCTGGCGTGATATCAACCCCCAAGTCTTTTTCCTTCTCTGACTCCTGAAGAATTTCCTCTCCCAGATGATACCTTGTATCTGGCCTCCTGCTCCCTACACCTATCTTCATTACATTACATTTGGTTGGGTTAAACTCTAACAACCATTTGTTCGACCATTCCTTCAGCTTGTCTAGGTCTTCTTGAAGCCTCAAACAGTCCTCTTCTGTTTTAATCCTTCTCATAATTTTAGCATCGTCCGCAAACATTGAGAGAAATGAATCGATACCCTCCGGGAGATCATTTACATATATCAGAAACAAGATAGGACCGAGTACAGAACCCTGTGGGACTCCACTGGTGACTTCACGCCAATCGGAGGTCTCACCCCTCACCGTAACTCTCTGCTTCCTAGTGTGTGTGTGTGTGTGTGTGTGTGTGTGTGTGTGTGTGTGTGTGTGTGTGTGTGTGTGTGTGTGTGTGTGTGTGTGTGTGTGTGTGTGTGTGTGTGTGTGTGTGTGTGTGTGTGTGTGTGTGTGTGTGTGTGTGTACTCACCTAGTTGTACTCACCTAGTTGTGTTTGCGGGGGTTGAGCTCTGGCTCTTTGGTCCCGCCTCTCAACCGTCAATCAACAGGTGTACAGATTCATGAGCCTATCGGGCTCTGTCATATCTACACTTGAAACTGTGTATGGAGTCAGCCTCCACCACATCACTTCCTAATGCATTCCATTTGTCAACCACTCTGACACTAAAAAAGTTCTTTCTAATATCTCTGTGGCTCATTTGGGCACTCAGTTTCCACCTGTGTCCCCTTGTGCGTGTTCCCCTTGTGTTAAATAGACTGTCTTTATCTACCCTATCAATCCCCTTCAGAATCTTGAATGTGGTGATCATGTCCCCCCTAACTCTTCTGTCTTCCAGCGAAGTGAGGTTTAATTCCTGTAGTCTCTCCTCGTAGCTCATACCTCTCAGCTCGGGTACTAGTCTGGTGGCAAACCTTTGAACCTTTTCCAGTTTAGTCTTATCCTTGACTAGATATGGACTCCATGCTGGGGCTGCATACTCCAGGATTGGCCTGACATATGTGGTATACAAAGTTCTGAATGATTCTTTACACAAGTTTCTGAATGCCGTTCGTATGTTGGCCAGCCTGGCATATGCCGCTGATGTTATCCGCTTGATATGTGCTGCAGGAGACAGGTCTGGCGTGATATCAACCCCCAAGTCTTTTTCCTTCTCTGACTCCTGAAGAATTTCCTCTCCCAGATGATACCTTGTATCTGGCCTCCTGCTCCCTACACCTATCTTCATTACATTACATTTGGTTGGGTTAAACTCTAACAACCATTTGTTCGACCATTCCTTCAGCTTGTCTAGGTCTTCTTGAAGCCTCAAACAGTCCTCTTCTGTTTTAATCCTTCTCATAATTTTAGCATCGTCCGCAAACATTGAGAGAAATGAATCGATACCCTCCGGGAGATCATTTACATGTATCAGAAACAAGATAGGACCGAGTACAGAACCCTGTGGGACTCCACTGGTGACTTCACGCCAATCGGAGGTCTCACCCCTCACCGTAACTCTCTGCTTCCTACTGTGTGTGTGTGTGTGTGTGTGTGTGTGTGTGTGTGTGTGTGTGTGTGTGTGTGTGTGTGTGTGTGTGTGTGTGTGTGTGTACTCACCTAGTTGTACTCACCTAGTTGTGTTTGCGGGGGTTGAGCTCTGGCTCTTTGGTCCCGCCTCTCAACCGTCAATCAACAGGTGTACAGATTCATGAGCCTATCGGGCTCTGTCATATCTACACTTGAAACTGTGTATGGAGTCAGCCTCCACCACATCACTTCCTAATGCATTCCATTTGTCAACCACTCTGACACTAAAAAAGTTCTTTCTAATATCTCTGTGGCTCATTTGGGCACTCAGTTTCCACCTGTGTCCCCTTGTGCGTGTTCCCCTTGTGTTAAATAGACTGTCTTTATCTACCCTATCAATCCCCTTCAGAATCTTGAATGTGGTGATCATGTCCCCCCTAACTCTTCTGTCTTCCAGCGAAGTGAGGTTTAATTCCTGTAGTCTCTCCTCGTAGCTCATACCTCTCAGCTCGGGTACTAGTCTGGTGGCAAACCTTTGAACCTTTTCCAGTTTAGTCTTATCCTTGACTAGATATGGACTCCATGCTGGGGCTGCATACTCCAGGATTGGCCTGACATATGTGGTATACAAAGTTCTGAATGATTCTTTACACAAGTTTCTGAATGCCGTTCGTATGTTGGCCAGCCTGGCATATGCCGCTGATGTTATCTGCTTGATATGTGCTGCAGGAGACAGGTCTGGCGTGATATCAACCCCCAAGTCTTTTTCCTTCTCTGACTCCTGAAGAATTTCCTCTCCCAGATGATACCTTGTATCTGGCCTCCTGCTCCCTACACCTATCTTCATTACATTACATTTGGTTGGGTTAAACTCTAACAACCATTTGTTCGACCATTCCTTCAGCTTGTCTAGGTCTTCTTGAAGCCTCAAACAGTCCTCTTCTGTTTTAATCCTTCTCATAATTTTTGCATCGTCCGCAAACATTGAGAGAAATGAATCGATACCCTCCGGGAGATCATTTACATATATCAGAAACAAGATAGGACCGAGTACAGAACCCTGTGGGACTCCACTGGTGACTTCACGCCAATCGGAGGTCTCACCCCTCACCGTAACTCTCTGCTTCCTATTGTGTGTGTGTGTGTGTGTGTGTGTGTGTGTGTGTACTCACCTAGTTGTACTCACCTAGTTGTGTTTGCGGGGGTTGAGCTCTGGCTCTTTGGTCCCGCCTCTCAACCGTCAATCAACAGGTGATTGGTGACTGGTGTTATCCGCTTGATATGTGCTGCAGGAGACAGGTCTGGCGTGATATCAACCCCCAAGTCTTTTTCCTTCTCTGACTCCTGAAGAATTTCCTCTCCCAGATGATACCTTGTATCTGGCCTCCTGCTCCCTACACCTATCTTCATTACATTACATTTGGTTGGGTTAAACTCTAACAACCATTTGTTCGACCATTCCTTCAGCTTGTCTAGGTCTTCTTGAAGCCTCAAACAGTCCTCTTCTGTTTTAATCCTTCTCATAATTTTAGCATCGTCCGCAAACATTGAGAGAAATGAATCGATACCCTCCGGGAGATCATTTACATATATCAGAAACAAGATAGGACCGAGTACAGAACCCTGTGGGACTCCACTTGTGACTTCACGCCAATCGGAGGTCTCACCCCTCACCGTAACTCACCGTAACAAGTTTGTGTGTGTGTGTGTGTGTGTGTGTGTGTGTGTGTGTGTGTGTGTGTGTGTGTGTGTGTGTGTGTGTGTGTGTGTGTGTGTGTGTGTGTGTGTGTGTGTACTCACCTAGTTGTACTCACCTAGTTGTGTTTGCGGGGGTTGAGCTCTGGCTCTTTGGTCCCGCCTCTCAACCGTCAATCAACAGGTGTACAGATTCATGAGCCTATCGGGCTCTGTCATATCTACACTTGAAACTGTGTATGGAGTCAGCCTCCACCACATCACTTCCTAATGCATTCCATTTGTCAACCACTCTGACACTAAAAAAGTTCTTTCTAATATCTCTGTGGCTCATTTGGGCACTCAGTTTCCACCTGTGTCCCCTTGTGCGTGTTCCCCTTGTGTTAAATAGACTGTCTTTATCTACCCTATCAATCCCCTTCAGAATCTTGAATGTGGTGATCATGTCCCCCCTAACTCTTCTGTCTTCCAGCGAAGTGAGGTTTAATTCCTGTAGTCTCTCCTCGTAGCTCATACCTCTCAGCTCGGGTACTAGTCTGGTGGCAAACCTTTGAACCTTTTCCAGTTTAGTCTTATCCTTGACTAGATATGGACTCCATGCTGGGGCTGCATACTCCAGGATTGGCCTGACATATGTGGTATACAAAGTTCTGAATGATTCTTTACACAAGTTTCTGAATGCCGTTCGTATGTTGGCCAGCCTGGCATATGCCGCTGATGTTATCTGCTTGATATGTGCTGCAGGAGACAGGTCTGGCGTGATATCAACCCCCAAGTCTTTTTCCTTCTCTGACTCCTGAAGAATTTCCTCTCCCAGATGATACCTTGTATCTGGCCTCCTGCTCCCTACACCTATCTTCATTACATTACATTTGGTTGGGTTAAACTCTAACAACCATTTGTTCGACCATTCCTTCAGCTTGTCTAGGTCTTCTTGAAGCCTCAAACAGTCCTCTTCTGTTTTAATCCTTCTCATAATTTTTGCATCGTCCGCAAACATTGAGAGAAATGAATCGATACCCTCCGGGAGATCATTTACATATATCAGAAACAAGATAGGACCGAGTACAGAACCCTGTGGGACTCCACTGGTGACTTCACGCCAATCGGAGGTCTCACCCCTCACCGTAACTCTCTGCTTCCTATTGTGTGTGTGTGTGTGTGTGTGTGTGTGTGTGTACTCACCTAGTTGTACTCACCTAGTTGTGTTTGCGGGGGTTGAGCTCTGGCTCTTTGGTCCCGCCTCTCAACCGTCAATCAACAGGTGATTGGTGACTGGTGTTATCCGCTTGATATGTGCTGCAGGAGACAGGTCTGGCGTGATATCAACCCCCAAGTCTTTTTCCTTCTCTGACTCCTGAAGAATTTCCTCTCCCAGATGATACCTTGTATCTGGCCTCCTGCTCCCTACACCTATCTTCATTACATTACATTTGGTTGGGTTAAACTCTAACAACCATTTGTTCGACCATTCCTTCAGCTTGTCTAGGTCTTCTTGAAGCCTCAAACAGTCCTCTTCTGTTTTAATCCTTCTCATAATTTTAGCATCGTCCGCAAACATTGAGAGAAATGAATCGATACCCTCCGGGAGATCATTTACATATATCAGAAACAAGATAGGACCGAGTACAGAACCCTGTGGGACTCCACTTGTGACTTCACGCCAATCGGAGGTCTCACCCCTCACCGTAACTCACCGTAACAAGTTTGTGTGTGTGTGTGTGTGTGTGTGTGTGTGTGTGTGTGTGTGTGTGTGTGTGTGTGTGTGTGTGTGTGTGTGTGTGTGTGTGTGTGTGTGTGTGTGTGTGTGTGTGTACTCACCTAGTTGTACTCACCTAGTTGTGTTTGCGGGGGTTGAGCTCTGGCTCTTTGGTCCCGCCTCTCAACCGTCAATCAACAGGTGTACAGATTCATGAGCCTATCGGGCTCTGTCATATCTACACTTGAAACTGTGTATGGAGTCAGCCTCCACCACATCACTTCCTAATGCATTCCATTTGTCAACCACTCTGACACTAAAAAAGTTCTTTCTAATATCTCTGTGGCTCATTTGGGCACTCAGTTTCCACCTGTGTCCCCTTGTGCGTGTTCCCCTTGTGTTAAATAGACTGTCTTTATCTACCCTATCAATCCCCTTCAGAATCTTGAATGTGGTGATCATGTCCCCCCTAACTCTTCTGTCTTCCAGCGAAGTGAGGTTTAATTCCTGTAGTCTCTCCTCGTAGCTCATACCTCTCAGCTCGGGTACTAGTCTGGTGGCAAACCTTTGAACCTTTTCCAGTTTAGTCTTATCCTTGACTAGATATGGACTCCATGCTGGGGCTGCATACTCCAGGATTGGCCTGACATATGTGGTATACAAAGTTCTGAATGATTCTTTACACAAGTTTCTGAATGCCGTTCGTATGTTGGCCAGCCTGGCATATGCCGCTGATGTTATCCGCTTGATATGTGCTGCAGGAGACAGGTCTGGCGTGATATCAACCCCCAAGTCTTTTTCCTTCTCTGACTCCTGAAGAATTTCCTCTCCCAGATGATACCTTGTATCTGGCCTCCTGCTCCCTACACCTATCTTCATTACATTACATTTGGTTGGGTTAAACTCTAACAACCATTTGTTCGACCATTCCTTCAGCTTGTCTAGGTCTTCTTGAAGCCTCAAACAGTCCTCTTCTGTTTTAATCCTTCTCATAATTTTAGCATAGTCCGCAAACATTGAGAGAAATGAATCGATACCTTCCGGGAGATCATTTACATATATCAGAAACAAGATAGGACCGAGTAAAGAACCCTGTGGGACTCCACTGGTGACTTCACGCCAATCGGAGGTCTCACCCCTCACCGTAACTCTCTGCTTCCTATTGTGTGTGTGTGTGTGTGTGTGTGTGTGTGTGTGTGTGTGTGTGTGTGTGTGTGTGTGTGTGTGTGTGTGTGTGTGTGTGTGTGTGTGTGTGTGTGTGTGTGTGAGTGTGTGTGTGTGTGTGTGTGTGTGTGTGTGTGTGTGTGTGTGTGTGTGTGTGTGTGTGTGTACTCACCTAGTTGTACTCACCTAGTTGTGTTTGCGGGGGTTGAGCTCTGGCTCTTTGGTCCCGCCTCTCAACCGTCAATCAACAGGTGTACAGATTCATGAGCCTATCGGGCTCTGTCATATCTACACTTGAAACTGTGTATGGAGTCAGCCTCCACCACATCACTTCCTAATGCATTCCATTTGTCAACCACTCTGACACTAAAAAAGTTCTTTCTAATATCTCTGTGGCTCATTTGGGCACTCAGTTTCCACCTGTGTCCCCTTGTGCGTGTTCCCCTTGTGTTAAATAGACTGTCTTTATCTACCCTATCAATCCCCTTCAGAATCTTGAATGTGGTGATCATGTCCCCCCTAACTCTTCTGTCTTCCAGCGAAGTGAGGTTTAATTCCTGTAGTCTCTCCTCGTAGCTCATACCTCTCAGCTCGGGTACTAGTCTGGTGGCAAACCTTTGAACCTTTTCCAGTTTAGTCTTATCCTTGACTAGATATGGACTCCATGCTGGGGCTGCATACTCCAGGATTGGCCTGACATATGTGGTATACAAAGTTCTGAATGATTCTTTACACAAGTTTCTGAATGCCGTTCGTATGTTGGCCAGCCTGGCATATGCCGCTGATGTTATCCGCTTGATATGTGCTGCAGGAGACAGGTCTGGCGTGATATCAACCCCCAAGTCTTTTTCCTTCTCTGACTCCTGAAGAATTTCCTCTCCCAGATGATACCTTGTATCTGGCCTCCTGCTCCCTACACCTATCTTCATTACATTACATTTGGTTGGGTTAAACTCTAACAACCATTTGTTCGACCATTCCTTCAGCTTGTCTAGGTCTTCTTGAAGCCTCAAACAGTCCTCTTCTGTTTTAATCCTTCTCATAATTTTAGCATCGTCCGCAAACATTGAGAGAAATGAATCGATACCCTCCGGGAGATCATTTACATATATCAGAAACAAGATAGGACCGAGTACAGAACCCTGTGGGACTCCACTGGTGACTTCACGCCAATCGGAGGTCTCACCCCTCACCGTAACTCTCTGCTTCCTATTGTGTGTGTGTGTGTGTGTGTGTGTGTGTGTGTGTGTGTGTGTGTGTGTGTGTGTGTGTGTGTGTGTGTGTACTCACCTAGTTGTACTCACCTAGTTGTGTTTGCGGGGGTTGAGCTCTGGCTCTTTGGGCCCGCCTCTCAACCGTCAATCAACAGGTGTACAGATTCATGAGCCTATCGGGCTCTGTCATATCTACACTTGAAACAGTGTATGGAGTCAGCCTCCACCACATCACTTCCTAATGCATTCCATTTGTCAACCAGCCTGACACTAAAAAAGTTCTTTCTAATATCTCTGTGGCTCATTTGGGCACTCAGTGTCCACCTGTGTCCCCTTGTGCGTGTTCCCTTTGTGTTAAATAGACTGTCTTTATCTACCCTATCAATCCCCTTCAGAATCTTGAATGTGGTGATCATGTCTATCTAACTCTTCTGTCTTCCAGCGAAGTGAGGTTTAATTCCTGTAGTCTCTCCTCGTAGCTCATACCTCTCAGCTCGGGTACTAGTCTGGTGGCAAACCTTTGAACCTTTTCCAGTTTAGTCTTATCCTTGACTAGATATGGACTCCATGCTGGGGCTGCATACTCCAGGATTGGCCTGACATATGTGGTATACAAAGTTCTGAATGATTCTTTACACAAGTTTCTGAATGCCGTTCGTATGTTGGCCAGCCTGGCATATGCCGCTGATGTTATCCGCTTGATATGTGCCGCAGGAGACAGGTCTGGCGTGATATCAACCCCCAAGTCTTTTTCCTTCTCTGACTCCTGAAGAATTTCCTCTCCCAGATGATACCTTGTATCTGGCCTCCTGCTCCCTACACCTATCTTCATTACATTACATTTGGTTGGGTTAAACTCTAACAACCATTTGTTCGACCATTCCTTCAGCTTGTCTAGGTCTTCTTGAAGCCTCAAACAGTCCTCTTCTGTTTTAATCCTTCTCATAATTTTAGCATCGTCCGCAAACATTGAGAGAAATGAATCGATACCCTCCGGGAGATCATTTACATATATCAGAAACAAGATAGGACCGAGTACAGAACCCTGTGGGACTCCACTGGTGACTTCACGCCAATCGGAGGTCTCACCCCTCACCGTAACTCTCTGCTTCCTATTGTGTGTGTGTGTGTGTGTGTGTGTGTGTGTGTGTGTGTGTGTGTGTGTGTGTGTGTGTGTGTGTGTGTGTGTGTGTGTGTGTGTGTGTGTGTGTGTACTCACCTAGTTGTACTCACCTAGTTGTGTTTGCGGGGGTTGAGCTCTGGCTCTTTGGTCCCGCCTCTCAACCGTCAATCAACAGGTGTACAGATTCATGAGCCTATCGGGCTCTGTCATATCTACACTTGAAACTGTGTATGGAGTCAGCCTCCACCACATCACTTCCTAATGCATTCCATTTGTCAACCACTCTGACACTAAAAAAGTTCTTTCTAATATCTCTGTGGCTCATTTGGGCACTCAGTTTCCACCTGTGTCCCCTTGTGCGTGTTCCCCTTGTGTTAAATAGACTGTCTTTATCTACCCTATCAATCCCCTTCAGAATCTTGAATGTGGTGATCATGTCCCCCCTAACTCTTCTGTCTTCCAGCGAAGTGAGGTTTAATTCCTGTAGTCTCTCCTCGTAGCTCATACTTCTCAGCTCGGGTACTAGTCTGGTGGCAAACCTTTGAACCTTTTCCAGTTTAGTCTTATCCTTGACTAGATATGGACTCCATGCTGGGGCTGCATACTCCAGGATTGGCCTGACATATGTGGTATACAAAGTTCTGAATGATTCTTTACACAAGTTTCTGAATGCCGTTCGTATGTTGGCCAGCCTGGCATATGCCGCTGATGTTATCCGCTTGATATGTGCTGCAGGAGACAGGTCTGGCGTGATATCAACCCCCAAGTCTTTTTCCTTCTCTGACTCCTGAAGAATTTCCTCTCCCAGATGATACCTTGTATCTGGCCTCCTGCTCCCTACACCTATCTTCATTACATTACATTTGGTTGGGTTAAACTCTAACAACCATTTGTTCGACCATTCCTTCAGCTTGTCTAGGTCTTCTTG
>NC_091186.1:952325-1036419 GCF_040958095.1 Procambarus clarkii
GTACACGTAAAACCGCTCTATTCCGGCTGAAACGTCGATATATGCAATAAAAACCGAACTTCTCCCCTTTTCAATATCTTACTCAGAATTTTAACGAGAAACATGTAAATGATTGAAAAGGGAGTATTAAAGGTTATTATCTAATGAATTATGAGTGTGCATCATATTTATCGTATATATATGAATTAATACCAATAAACTGAAAATTCTCAAAAACGTAGAAAAAACGGCAAAACATTGTCTAATTTGATGATATTTTGTTTAAATCACATTAAGGAAAAGGGGATGATAAACGTCAAAATACTGCTAAATTCGGTGATTTTTCGTACGAAACAAAATGCAAGAAAACCTGCTTGAAATGCAATATTATGCGAAATTCTGAGATTTGAAAGCCAAATCACATATTGTGATACTACATGAAATACTATCGAAATATTGGTAAAAACGAATATATATATATGTAATATCAAACTACAAGAAAAACATGAAAAAAATCACTATTTAACCATATTAGAGGATGTTCACTTCGAATCATAGAGCGAGATTTCCTATTATTTAGATCCAAGAAAAGACATGACAATGTTGTTTCCAATACAAATGATAAAAATCAATGAGTTTTTCATTTGAATAAAACAAAAATGTACCTGATTTTCCGTTTATATTACCGATGGAAGATGTACAAGAAAACCGCTCTATTCCGGCTGAAACGTCGATATATGCAATAAAAACCGAACTTCTCCCCTTTTCAATATCTTACTCAGTATTTAAACGAGAAACAAATAAATGATGGAAAAGGGAGTATTAAAGGTTATAATCTAATGAATTATGTGTGTGCATCATATATATCGTATATATATGAATTAATACCAATAAACTGAAAAATTCACAAAAACGTAGAAAAACGGCAAAATATTGTATAATTCGATGATATTTTGTTTAAATCACATTAAGGAAAAGGGGATGATAAACATCAAAATATTGCTAAATTCGATGATTTTTCGTACGAAACAAATGCAAGAAAACCTGCTTAAAATGCAATATTATGCGAAATTCTGAGATTTGAGGGACAAATAACATATTGTGATACTACATGAAATAGTATCGAAATATTGGTAAAAACGAATATATATACGTAATATTAAACTACATGAAAAACATGAAAAAAATCACTATTTTACCATATTAGAGGATTTTCACTTAGAATCATAGAGCGAGATTTCCTATTATTTAGATCCATGAAAGAGATATAACAATGTTATTTCCAATACAAATGATAAAAATCAATGTGTTTTCATTAGATTAACTAAAATGTTCCTGATTTTCCGTTTATATTACCGATGGAAGATGTACTAGAAAACCGCTCTATTCCGGCTGAAACGTCGATATATGCAATAAAAACCGAACTTCTCCCCTTTTCAATATCTTTCTCAGTATTTTAACGATAAACAAATAAATGATTGAAAAAGGAGTATTAAAGGTTATTATCTAATGAATTATGAGTGTGCATCATATTTAACGTATATATATGAATTAATACCAATAAACTGAAAATTCACAAAAACGTAGAAAAACGGCAAAATATTGTCTAATTCGATGATATTTTGTTTAAATCACATTAAGGATAAGGGGATGATAAACGTCAAAATACTGCTAAATTCGATGATTTTTCGTACGAAACAAATGCTAGAAACCTGCTTAAAATGCAATATTATGCGAAATTCTGAGATTTGAAGGCCAAATCACATATTGTGATAATACATGAAATAGTATCGAAATATTGGTAAAAACGAACATATATACGTAATATCAAACTACATGAAAAACGTGAAAAAAGTCACTATTTTACCATTTTTGAGGATTTTAACTTCGAATCATAGAGTGAGATTTCGTATTATTTAGATCCAAGAAAAGACATATGACAATGTTGTTTCCAATACAAATGATAAAAATCAATGTGTTTTCATTAGATTAACTATAATGTTCCTGATTATTCGTTTATATTACCGATGGAAGATGTACACGTAAAACCGCTCTATTCCGGCTGAAACGTCGATATATGCAATAAAAACCGAACTTCTCCCCTTTTCAATATCTTACTCAGTATTTTAACGAGAAACAAGTAAATGATTGAAAAAGGAGTATTAAAGGTTATTATCTAATGAATTATGAGTGTGCATCATATTTATCGTATATATATGAATTAATACCAATAAACTGAAAATTCACAAAAACGTAGAAAAACGGCAAAATATTGTCTAATTCGATGATATTTTGTTTAAATCACATTAAGGATAAGGGGATGATAAACGTCAAAATACTGCTAAATTCGGTGATTTTTCGTACGAAACAAAATGCAAGAAAACCTGCTTGAAATGCAATATTATGCGAAATTCTGAGATTTGAAGGCCAAATCACATATTGTGATACTACATGAAATACTATCGAAATATTGGTAAAAACGAATATATATACGTAATATCAAACTACATGAAAAACCTGAAAAAAGTCACTATTTTACCAAATTTGAGGATTTTAACTTCGAATCATAGAGCGAGGTTTCGTATTATTTAGATCCAAGAAAAGACATATGACAATGTTGTTTCCAATGCAAATGATAAGAATCAATGTGTTTTCATTAGAATTAACTAAAATGTTCCTCATTTTCCGTTTATATACCGATGGAAGATGTACAAGAAAACCGCTCTATTCCGGCTGAAACGTCGATATATGCAATAAAAACCGAACTTCTCCCCTTTTCAATATCTTACTCAGTATTTAAACGAGAAACAAATAAATAAGTAAAGTATTAACAAAAGTAAGTATTAAAGGTTATTATCTAATGAATTATGTGTGTGCATCATATTCATCGTATATATATGAATTAATACCAATAAACTGAAAATTCACAAAAACGTAGAAAAACGGCAAAATATTGTCTAATTCGATGATATTTTCTTTAAATCACATTAAGGAAAAGGGGATGATAAACGTCAAAATATTGCTAAATTCGATGATTTTTCGTACGAAACAAAATGCAAGAAAACCTGCTTAAAATGCAATATTATGCGAAATTCTGAGATTTGAAGGCCAAATCACATATTGTGATAATACATGAAATAGTATCGAAATATTGGTAAAAACGAATATATATACTTAATATCAAACTACATGAAAAACGTGAAAAAAGTCACTATTTTACCATATTTGAGGATTTTAACTTCGAATCATAGAGTGAGATTTCGTATTATTTAGATCCAAGAAAAGACGTATGACAATGTTGTTTCATATACAAGTTGTTTACAATGATAAAAATCAATGAGTTTTCATTTGAATAAACAAAAATGTACCTGATTTTCCGTTTATATTACCAATGGAAGATGTACAAGAAAACCGCTCTAATCCGGCTGAAACGTCGATATATGCAATAAAAACCGAACTTCTCCCCTTTTCAATATCTTACTCAGTATTTAAACGAGAAACAAATAAATGATTGAAAAGGGAGTATTAAAGGTTATAATCTAATGAATTATGTGTGTGCATCATATTTATCGTATATATATGAATTAATACCAATAAACTGAAAATTCACAAAAACGTAGAAAAACGGCAAAATATTGTATAATTCGATGATATTTTGTTTAAATCACATTAAGGAAAAGGGGATGATAAACGTCAAAATATTGCTAAATTCGATGATTTTTCGTACGAAACAAAATGCAAGAAAACCTGCTTAAAATGCAATATTATGCGAAATTCTGAGATTTGAAGGACAAATCACATATTTTGATACTACATGAAATAGTATCGAAATATTGGTAAAAACGAATATATATACGTAATATCAAACTACATGAAAAACATGAAAAAAATCACTATTTTACCATATTAGAGGATTTTCACTTCGAATCATAGAGCGAGATTTCCTATTATTTAGATCCATGAAAAGGGATATGACAATGGTTTTTCCAATACAAATGATAAAAATCAATGTGTTTTCATTAGATTAACTAAAATGTTCCTGATTTTCCGTTTATATTACACGATGGAAGATGTACACGTGTTTTCGTGTACACTATTCCGGCTGAAACGTCGATATATGCAATAAAAACCGAACTTCTCCCCTTTTCAATATCTTACTCAGAATTTTAACGAGAAACATGTAAATGATTGAAAAGGGAGTATTAAAGGTTATTATCTAATGAATTATGAGTGTGCATCATATTTATCGTATATATATGAATTAAAACCAATAAACTGAAAATTCTCAAAAACGTAGAAAAACGGCAAAATATTGTCAAATTCGATGATATTTTGTTTAAATCACATTAAGGAAAAGGGGATGATAAACGTCAAAATACTGCTAAATTCGGTGATTTTTCGTACGAAACAAAATGCAAGAAAACCTGCTTGAAATGCAATATTATGCGAAATTCTGAGATTTGAAAGCCAAATCACATATTGTGATAATACATGAAATAGTATCGAAATATTGGTAAAAACGAATATATATACGTAATATTAAACTACATGAAAAACATGAAAAAAATCACTATTTTACCATATTAGAGGATTTTCACTTCGAATCATAGAGCGAGATTTCCTATTATTTAGATCCATGAAAAGAGATATGACAATGTTATTTCCAATACAAATGATAAAAATCAATGAGTTTTCATTTGAATAAACAAAATGTACCTGATTTTCCGTTTATATTACCGATGGAAGATGTACAAGAAAACCGCTCTATTCCGGCTGAAACGTCGATATATGCAATAAAAACCGAACTTCTCCCCTTTTCAATATCTTACTCAGAATTTTAACGAGAAACATGTAAATGATTGAAAAGGGAGTATTAAAGGTTATTATCTAATGAATTATGAGTGTGCATCATATTTATCGTATATATATGAATTAATACCAATAAACTGAAAATTCTCAAAAACGTAGAAAAACGGCAAAATATTGTCTAATTCGATGATAATTTGTTTAAATCACATTAAGGAAAAGGGGATGATAAACGTCAAAATATTGCTAAATTCGATGATTTTTCGTACGAAACAAAATGCAAGAAAACCTGCTTAAAATGCAATATTATGCGAAATTCTGAGATTTGAAGGCCAAATCACATATTGTGATAATACATGAAATAGTATCGAAATATTGGTAAAAACGAATATATATACGTAATATTAAACTACATGAAAAACATGAAAAAATCACTATTTTACCATATTAGAGGATTTTCACTTCGAATCATAGAGCGAGATTTCCTATTATTTAGATCCATGAAAAGAGATATGACAATGTTATTTCCAATACAAATGAAAAAAATCAATGTGTTTTCATTAGATTAACTAAAATGTTCCTGATTTTCCGTTTATATTACCGATGGAAGATGTACTAGAAAACCGCTCTATTCCGGCTGAAACGTCGATATATGCAATAAAAACCGAACTTCTCCCCTTTTCAATATCTTTCTCAGTATTTTAACGATAAACAAATAAATGATTGAAAAGGAAGTATTAAAGGTTATTATCTAATGAATTCTGTGTGTGCATCATATTTATCGTATATATATGAATTAATACCAATGAACTGAAAATTCACAAAAACGTAGAAAAACGGCAAAATATTGTCTAATTCGATGATATTTTGTTTAAATCACATTAAGGAAAAGGGGATGATAAATGTCAAAATATTGCTAAATTCGATGATTTTTCGTACGAAACAAAATGCAAGAAAACCTGCTTGAAATGCAATATTATGCGAAATTCTGAGATTTGAAGGCCAAGTCACATATTGTGATAATACATGAAATAGTATCGAAATATTGGTAAAAACGAACATATATACGTAATATCAAACTACATGAAAAACGTGAAAAAAGTCACTATTTTACCATTTTTGAGGATTTTATCTTCGAATCATAGAGTGAGATTTCGTATTATTTAGATCCAAGAAAAGACATATGACAATGTTGTTTCCAATACAAATGATAAAAATCAATGTGTTTTCATTAGATTAACTATAATGTTCCTGATTATTCGTTTATATTACCGATGGAAGATGTACACGTAAAACCGCTCTATTCCGGCTGAAACGTCGATATATGCAATAAAAACCGAACTTCTCCCCTTTTCAATATCTTACTCAGTATTTTAACGAGAAACAAGTAAATGATTGAAAAAGGAGTATTAAAGGTTATTATCTAATGAATTATGAGTGTGCATCATATTTATCGTATATATATGAATTAATACTAATAAACTGAAAATTCACAAAAACGTAGAAAAACGGCAAAATATTGTCTAATTCGATGATATTTTGTTTAAATCACATTAAGGATAAGGGGATGATAAACGTCAAAATACTGCTAAATTCGGTGATTTTTCGTACGAAACAAAATGCAAGAAAACCTGCTTGAAATGCAATATTATGCGAAATTCTGAGATTTGAAGGCCAAATCACATATTGTGATACTACATGAAATACTATCGAAATATTGGTAAAAACGAATATATATACGTAATATCAAACTACATGAAAAACCTGAAAAAAGTCACTATTTTACCAAATTTGAGGATTTTAACTTCGAATCATAGAGCGAGGTTTCGTATTATTTAGATCCAAGAAAAGACATATGACAATGTTGTTTCCAATGCAAATGATAAGAATCAATGTGTTTTCATTAGAATTAACTAAAATGTTCCTCATTTTCCGTTTATATTACCGATGGAAGATGTACAAGAAAACCGCTCTATTCCGGCTGAAACGTCGATATATGCAATAAAAACCGAACTTCTCCCCTTTTCAATATCTTACTCAGTATTTAAACGAGAAACAAATAAATAAGTAAAGTATTAACAAAAGTAAGTATTAAAGGTTATTATCTAATGAATTATGTGTGTGCATCATATTCATCGTATATATATGAATTAATACCAATAAACTGAAAATTCACAAAAACGTAGAAAAACGGCAAAATATTGTCTAATTCGATGATATTTTCTTTAAATCACATTAAGGAAAAGGGGATGATAAACGTCAAAATATTGCTAAATTCGATGATTTTTCGTACGAAACAAAATGCAAGAAAACCTGCTTAAAATGCAATATTATGCGAAATTCTGAGATTTGAAGGCCAAATCACATATTGTGATAATACATGAAATAGTATCGAAATATTGGTAAAAACGAATATATATACTTAATATCAAACTACATGAAAAACGTGAAAAAAGTCACTATTTTACCATATTTGAGGATTTTAACTTCGAATCATAGAGTGAGATTTCGTATTATTTAGATCCAAGAAAAGACGTATGACAATGTTGTTTCATATACAAGTTGTTTACAATGATAAAAATCAATGAGTTTTCATTTGAATAAACAAAAATGTACCTGATTTTCCGTTTATATTACCAATGGAAGATGTACAAGAAAACCGCTCTAATCCGGCTGAAACGTCGATATATGCAATAAAAACCGAACTTCTCCCCTTTTCAATATCTTACTCAGTATTTAAACGAGAAACAAATAAATGATTGAAAAGGGAGTATTCAAGGTTATAATCTAATGAATTATGTGTGTGCATCATATTTATCGTATATATATGAATTAATACCAATAAACTGAAAATTCACAAAAACGTAGAAAAACGGCAAAATATTGTATAATTCGATGATATTTTGTTTAAATCACATTAAGGAAAAGGGGATGATAAACGTCAAAATATTGCTAAATTCGATGATTTTTCGTACGAAACAAAATGCAAGAAAACCTGCTTAAAATGCAATATTATGCGAAATTCTGAGATTTGAAGGACAAATCACATATTTTGATACTACATGAAATAGTATCGAAATATTGGTAAAAACGAATATATATACGTAATATCAAAATACATGAAAAACATGAAAAAAATCACTATTTTACCATATTAGAGGATTTTCACTTCGAATCATAGAGCGAGATTTCCTATTATTTAGATCCATGAAAAGGGATATGACAATGGTTTTTCCAATACAAATGATAAAAATCAATGTGTTTTCATTAGATTAACTAAAATGTTCCTGATTTTCCGTTTATATTACACGATGGAAGATGTACACGTGTTTTCGTGTACACTATTCCGGCTGAAACGTCGATATATGCAATAAAAACCGAACTTCTCCCCTTTTCAATATCTTACTCAGAATTTTAACGAGAAACATGTAAATGATTGAAAAGGGAGTATTAAAGGTTATTATCTAATGAATTATGAGTGTGCATCATATTTATCGTATATATATGAATTAAAACCAATAAACTGAAAATTCTCAAAAACGTAGAAAAACGGCAAAATATTGTCTAATTCGATGATATTTTGTTTAAATCACATTAAGGAAAAGGGGATGATAAACGTCAAAATACTTCTAAATTCGGTGATTTTTCGTACGAAACAAAATGCAAGAAAACCTGCTTGAAATGCAATATTATGCGAAATTCTGAGATTTGAAAGCCAAATCACATATTGTGATAATACATGAAATAGTATCGAAATATTGGTAAAAACGAATATATATACGTAATATTAAACTACATGAAAAACATGAAAAAAATCACTATTTTACCATATTAGAGGATTTTCACTTCGAATCATAGAGCGAGATTTCCTATTATTTAGATCCATGAAAAGAGATATGACAATGTTATTTCCAATACAAATGATAAAAATCAATGAGTTTTCATTTGAATAAACAAAAATGTACCTGATTTTCCGTTTATATTACCGATGGAAGATGTACAAGAAAACCGCTCTATTCCGGCTGAAACGTCGATATATGCAATAAAAACCGAACTTCTCCCCTTTTCAATATCTTACTCAGAATTTTAACGAGAAACATGTAAATGATTGAAAAGGGAGTATTAAAGGTTATTATCTAATGAATTATGAGTGTGCATCATATTTATCGTATATATATGAATTAATACCAATAAACTGAAAATTCTCAAAAACGTAGAAAAACGGCAAAATATTGTCTAATTCGATGATAATTTGTTTAAATCACATTAAGGAAAAGGGGATGATAAACGTCAAAATATTGCTAAATTCGATGATTTTTCGTACGAAACAAAATGCAAGAAAACCTGCTTAAAATGCAATATTATGCGAAATTCTGAGATTTGAAGGCCAAATCACATATTGTGATAATACATGAAATAGTATCGAAATATTGGTAAAAACGAATATATATACGTAATATTAAACTACATGAAAAACATGAAAAAATCACTATTTTACCATATTAGAGGATTTTCACTTCGAATCATAGAGCGAGATTTCCTATTATTTAGATCCATGAAAAGAGATATGACAATGTTATTTCCAATACAAATGAAAAAAATCAATGTGTTTTCATTAGATTAACTAAAATGTTCCTGATTTTCCGTTTATATTACCGATGGAAGATGTACTAGAAAACCGCTCTATTCCGGCTGAAACGTCGATATATGCAATAAAAACCGAACTTCTCCCCTTTTCAATATCTTTCTCAGTATTTTAACGATAAACAAATAAATGATTGAAAAGGAAGTATTAAAGGTTATTATCTAATGAATTCTGTGTGTGCATCATATTTATCGTATATATATGAATTAATACCAATGAACTGAAAATTCACAAAAACGTAGAAAAACGGCAAAATATTGTCTAATTCGATGATATTTTGTTTAAATCACATTAAGGAAAAGGGGATGATAAATGTCAAAATATTGCTAAATTCGATGATTTTTCGTACGAAACAAAATGCAAGAAAACCTGCTTGAAATGCAATATTATGCGAAATTCTGAGATTTGAAGGCCAAGTCACATATTGTGATAATACATGAAATAGTATCGAAATATTGGTAAAAACGAACATATATACGTAATATCAAACTACATGAAAAACGTGAAAAAAGTCACTATTTTACCATTTTTGAGGATTTTATCTTCGAATCATAGAGTGAGATTTCGTATTATTTAGATCCAAGAAAAGACATATGACAATGTTGTTTCCAATACAAATGATAAAAATCAATGTGTTTTCATTAGATTAACTATAATGTTCCTGATTATTCGTTTATATTACCGATGGAAGATGTACACGTAAAACCGCTCTATTCCGGCTGAAACGTCGATATATGCAATAAAAACCGAACTTCTCCCCTTTTCAATATCTTACTCAGTATTTTAACGAGAAACAAGTAAATGATTGAAAAAGGAGTATTAAAGGTTATTATCTAATGAATTATGAGTGTGCATCATATTTATCGTATATATATGAATTAATACTAATAAACTGAAAATTCACAAAAACGTAGAAAAACGGCAAAATATTGTCTAATTCGATGATATTTTGTTTAAATCACATTAAGGATAAGGGGATGATAAACGTCAAAATACTGCTAAATTCGGTGATTTTTCGTACGAAACAAAATGCAAGAAAACCTGCTTGAAATGCAATATTATGCGAAATTCTGAGATTTGAAGGCCAAATCACATATTGTGATACTACATGAAATACTATCGAAATATTGGTAAAAACGAATATATATACGTAATATCAAACTACATGAAAAACCTGAAAAAAGTCACTATTTTACCAAATTTGAGGATTTTAACTTCGAATCACAGAGCGAGGTTTCGTATTATTTAGATCCAAGAAAAGACATATGACAATGTTGTTTCCAATGCAAATGATAAGAATCAATGTGTTTTCATTAGAATTAACTAAAATGTTCCTCATTTTCCGTTTATATTACCGATGGAAGATGTACAAGAAAACCGCTCTATTCCGGCTGAAACGTCGATATATGCAATAAAAACCGAACTTCTCCCCTTTTCAATATCTTACTCAGTATTTAAACGAGAAACAAATAAATAAGTAAAGTATTAACAAAAGTAAGTATTAAAGGTTATTATCTAATGAATTATGTGTGTGCATCATATTCATCGTATATATATGAATTAATACCAATAAACTGAAAATTCACAAAAACGTAGAAAAACGGCAAAATATTGTCTAATTCGATGATATTTTCTTTAAATCACATTAAGGAAAAGGGGATGATAAACGTCAAAATATTGCTAAATTCGATGATTTTTCGTACGAAACAAAATGCAAGAAAACCTGCTTAAAATGCAATATTATGCGAAATTCTGAGATTTGAAGGCCAAATCACATATTGTGATAATACATGAAATAGTATCGAAATATTGGTAAAAACGAATATATATACTTAATATCAAACTACATGAAAAACGTGAAAAAAGTCACTATTTTACCATATTTGAGGATTTTAACTTCGAATCATAGAGTGAGATTTCGTATTATTTAGATCCAAGAAAAGACGTATGACAATGTTGTTTCATATACAAGTTGTTTACAATGATAAAAATCAATGAGTTTTCATTTGAATAAACAAAAATGTACCTGATTTTCCGTTTATATTACCAATGGAAGATGTACAAGAAAACCGCTCTAATCCGGCTGAAACGTCGATATATGCAATAAAAACCGAACTTCTCCCCTTTTCAATATCTTACTCAGTATTTAAACGAGAAACAAATAAATGATTGAAAAGGGAGTATTAAAGGTTATAATCTAATGAATTATGTGTGTGCATCATATTTATCGTATATATATGAATTAATACCAATAAACTGAAAATTCACAAAAACGTAGAAAAACGGCAAAATATTGTATAATTCGATGATATTTTGTTTAAATCACATTAAGGAAAAGGGGATGATAAACGTCAAAATATTGCTAAATTCGATGATTTTTCGTACGAAACAAAATGCAAGAAAACCTGCTTAAAATGCAATATTATGCGAAATTCTGAGATTTGAAGGACAAATCACATATTTTGATACTACATGAAATAGTATCGAAATATTGGTAAAAACGAATATATATACGTAATATCAAACTACATGAAAAACATGAAAAAAATCACTATTTTACCATATTAGAGGATTTTCACTTCGAATCATAGAGCGAGATTTCCTATTATTTAGATCCATGAAAAGGGATATGACAATGGTTTTTCCAATACAAATGATAAAAATCAATGTGTTTTCATTAGATTAACTAAAATGTTCCTGATTTTCCGTTTATATTACACGATGGAAGATGTACACGTGTTTTCGTGTACACTATTCCGGCTGAAACGTCGATATATGCAATAAAAACCGAACTTCTCCCCTTTTCAATATCTTACTCAGAATTTTAACGAGAAACATGTAAATGATTGAAAAGGGAGTATTAAAGGTTATTATCTAATGAATTATGAGTGTGCATCATATTTATCGTATATATATGAATTAATACCAATAAACTGAAAATTCTCAAAAACGTAGAAAAACGGCAAAATATTGTCTAATTCGATGATAATTTGTTTAAATCACATTAAGGAAAAGGGGATGATAAACGTCAAAATATTGCTAAATTCGATGATTTTTCGTACGAAACAAAATGCAAGAAAACCTGCTTAAAATGCAATATTATGCGAAATTCTGAGATTTGAAGGCCAAATCACATATTGTGATAATACATGAAATAGTATCGAAATATTGGTAAAAACGAATATATATACGTAATATTAAACTACATGAAAAACATGAAAAAATCACTATTTTACCATATTAGAGGATTTTCACTTCGAATCATAGAGCGAGATTTCCTATTATTTAGATCCATGAAAAGAGATATGACAATGTTATTTCCAATACAAATGAAAAAAATCAATGTGTTTTCATTAGATTAACTAAAATGTTCCTGATTTTCCGTTTATATTACCGATGGAAGATGTACTAGAAAACCGCTCTATTCCGGCTGAAACGTCGATATATGCAATAAAAACCGAACTTCTCCCCTTTTCAATATCTTTCTCAGTATTTTAACGATAAACAAATAAATGATTGAAAAGGAAGTATTAAAGGTTATTATCTAATGAATTCTGTGTGTGCATCATATTTATCGTATATATATGAATTAATACCAATGAACTGAAAATTCACAAAAACGTAGAAAAACGGCAAAATATTGTCTAATTCGATGATATTTTGTTTAAATCACATTAAGGAAAAGGGGATGATAAATGTCAAAATATTGCTAAATTCGATGATTTTTCGTACGAAACAAAATGCAAGAAAACCTGCTTGAAATGCAATATTATGCGAAATTCTGAGATTTGAAGGCCAAGTCACATATTGTGATAATACATGAAATAGTATCGAAATATTGGTAAAAACGAACATATATACGTAATATCAAACTACATGAAAAACGTGAAAAAAGTCACTATTTTACCATTTTTGAGGATTTTATCTTCGAATCATAGAGTGAGATTTCGTATTATTTAGATCCAAGAAAAGACATATGACAATGTTGTTTCCAATACAAATGATAAAAATCAATGTGTTTTCATTAGATTAACTATAATGTTCCTGATTATTCGTTTATATTACCGATGGAAGATGTACACGTAAAACCGCTCTATTCCGGCTGAAACGTCGATATATGCAATAAAAACCGAACTTCTCCCCTTTTCAATATCTTACTCAGTATTTTAACGAGAAACAAGTAAATGATTGAAAAAGGAGTATTAAAGGTTATTATCTAATGAATTATGAGTGTGCATCATATTTATCGTATATATATGAATTAATACTAATAAACTGAAAATTCACAAAAACGTAGAAAAACGGCAAAATATTGTCTAATTCGATGATATTTTGTTTAAATCACATTAAGGAAAAGGGGATGATAAACGTCAAAATATTGCTAAATTCGATGATTTTTCGTACGAAACAAAATGCAAGAAAACCTGCTTAAAATGCAATATTATGCGAAATTCTGAGATTTGAAGGCCAAATCACATATTGTGATAATACATGAAATAGTATCGAAATATTGGTAAAAACGAATATATATACTTAATATCAAACTACATGAAAAACGTGAAAAAAGTCACTATTTTACCATATTTGAGGATTTTAACTTCGAATCATAGAGTGAGATTTCGTATTATTTAGATCCAAGAAAAGACGTATGACAATGTTGTTTCATATACAAGTTGTTTACAATGATAAAAATCAATGAGTTTTCATTTGAATAAACAAAAATGTACCTGATTTTCCGTTTATATTACCAATGGAAGATGTACAAGAAAACCGCTCTAATCCGGCTGAAACGTCGATATATGCAATAAAAACCGAACTTCTCCCCTTTTCAATATCTTACTCAGTATTTAAACGAGAAACAAATAAATGATTGAAAAGGGAGTATTAAAGGTTATAATCTAATGAATTATGTGTGTGCATCATATTTATCGTATATATATGAATTAATACCAATAAACTGAAAATTCACAAAAACGTAGAAAAACGGCAAAATATTGTATAATTCGATGATATTTTGTTTAAATCACATTAAGGAAAAGGGGATGATAAACGTCAAAATATTGCTAAATTCGATGATTTTTCGTACGAAACAAAATGCAAGAAAACCTGCTTAAAATGCAATATTATGCGAAATTCTGAGATTTGAAGGACAAATCACATATTTTGATACTACATGAAATAGTATCGAAATATTGGTAAAAACGAATATATATACGTAATATCAAACTACATGAAAAACATGAAAAAAATCACTATTTTACCATATTAGAGGATTTTCACTTCGAATCATAGAGCGAGATTTCCTATTATTTAGATCCATGAAAAGGGATATGACAATGGTTTTTCCAATACAAATGATAAAAATCAATGAGTTTTCATTTGAATAAACAAAAATGTACCTGATTTTCCGTTTATATTACCGATGGAAGATGTACAAGAAAACCGCTCTATTCCGGCTGAAACGTCGATATATGCAATAAAAACCGAACTTCTCCCCTTTTCAATATCTTACTCAGAATTTTAACGAGAAACATGTAAATGATTGAAAAGGGAGTATTAAAGGTTATTATCTAATGAATTATGAGTGTGCATCATATTTATCGTATATATATGAATTAAAACCAATAAACTGAAAATTCTCAAAAACGTAGAAAAACGGCAAAATATTGTCTAATTCGATGATATTTTGTTTAAATCACATTAAGGAAAAGGGGATGATAAACGTCAAAATACTGCTAAATTCGGTGATTTTTCGTACGAAACAAAATGCAAGAAAACCTGCTTGAAATGCAATATTATGCGAAATTCTGAGATTTGAAAGCCAAATCACATATTGTGATAATACATGAAATAGTATCGAAATATTGGTAAAAACGAATATATATACGTAATATTAAACTACATGAAAAACATGAAAAAAATCACTATTTTACCATATTAGAGGATTTTCACTTCGAATCATAGAGCGAGATTTCCTATTATTTAGATCCATGAAAAGAGATATGACAATGTTATTTCCAATACAAATGATAAAAATCAATGAGTTTTCATTTGAATAAACAAAAATGTACCTGATTTTCCGTTTATATTACCGATGGAAGATGTACAAGAAAACCGCTCTATTCCGGCTGAAACGTCGATATATGCAATAAAAACCGAACTTCTCCCCTTTTCAATATCTTACTCAGAATTTTAACGAGAAACATGTAAATGATTGAAAAGGGAGTATTAAAGGTTATTATCTAATGAATTATGAGTGTGCATCATATTTATCGTATATATATGAATTAATACCAATAAACTGAAAATTCTCAAAAACGTAGAAAAACGGCAAAATATTGTCTAATTCGATGATAATTTGTTTAAATCACATTAAGGAAAAGGGGATGATAAACGTCAAAATATTGCTAAATTCGATGATTTTTCGTACGAAACAAAATGCAAGAAAACCTGCTTAAAATGCAATATTATGCGAAATTCTGAGATTTGAAGGCCAAATCACATATTGTGATAATACATGAAATAGTATCGAAATATTGGTAAAAACGAATATATATACGTAATATTAAACTACATGAAAAACATGAAAAAATCACTATTTTACCATATTAGAGGATTTTCACTTCGAATCATAGAGCGAGATTTCCTATTATTTAGATCCATGAAAAGAGATATGACAATGTTATTTCCAATACAAATGAAAAAAATCAATGTGTTTTCATTAGATTAACTAAAATGTTCCTGATTTTCCGTTTATATTACCGATGGAAGATGTACTAGAAAACCGCTCTATTCCGGCTGAAACGTCGATATATGCAATAAAAACCGAACTTCTCCCCTTTTCAATATCTTTCTCAGTATTTTAACGATAAACAAATAAATGATTGAAAAGGAAGTATTAAAGGTTATTATCTAATGAATTCTGTGTGTGCATCATATTTATCGTATATATATGAATTAATACCAATGAACTGAAAATTCACAAAAACGTAGAAAAACGGCAAAATATTGTCTAATTCGATGATATTTTGTTTAAATCACATTAAGGAAAAGGGGATGATAAATGTCAAAATATTGCTAAATTCGATGATTTTTCGTACGAAACAAAATGCAAGAAAACCTGCTTGAAATGCAATATTATGCGAAATTCTGAGATTTGAAGGCCAAGTCACATATTGTGATAATACATGAAATAGTATCGAAATATTGGTAAAAACGAACATATATACGTAATATCAAACTACATGAAAAACGTGAAAAAAGTCACTATTTTACCATTTTTGAGGATTTTATCTTCGAATCATAGAGTGAGATTTCGTATTATTTAGATCCAAGAAAAGACATATGACAATGTTGTTTCCAATACAAATGATAAAAATCAATGTGTTTTCATTAGATTAACTATAATGTTCCTGATTATTCGTTTATATTACCGATGGAAGATGTACACGTAAAACCGCTCTATTCCGGCTGAAACGTCGATATATGCAATAAAAACCGAACTTCTCCCCTTTTCAATATCTTACTCAGTATTTTAACGAGAAACAAGTAAATGATTGAAAAAGGAGTATTAAAGGTTATTATCTAATGAATTATGAGTGTGCATCATATTTATCGTATATATATGAATTAATACTAATAAACTGAAAATTCACAAAAACGTAGAAAAACGGCAAAATATTGTCTAATTCGATGATATTTTGTTTAAATCACATTAAGGATAAGGGGATGATAAACGTCAAAATACTGCTAAATTCGGTGATTTTTCGTACGAAACAAAATGCAAGAAAACCTGCTTGAAATGCAATATTATGCGAAATTCTGAGATTTGAAGGCCAAATCACATATTGTGATACTACATGAAATACTATCGAAATATTGGTAAAAACGAATATATATACGTAATATCAAACTACATGAAAAACCTGAAAAAAGTCACTATTTTACCAAATTTGAGGATTTTAACTTCGAATCATAGAGCGAGGTTTCGTATTATTTAGATCCAAGAAAAGACATATGACAATGTTGTTTCCAATGCAAATGATAAGAATCAATGTGTTTTCATTAGAATTAACTAAAATGTTCCTCATTTTCCGTTTATATTACCGATGGAAGATGTACAAGAAAACCGCTCTATTCCGGCTGAAACGTCGATATATGCAATAAAAACCGAACTTCTCCCCTTTTCAATATCTTACTCAGTATTTAAACGAGAAACAAATAAATAAGTAAAGTATTATTAAAAAGTAAGTATTAAAGGTTATTATCTAATGAATTATGTGTGTGCATCATATTCATCGTATATATATGAATTAATACCAATAAACTGAAAATTCACAAAAACGTAGAAAAACGGCAAAATATTGTCTAATTCGATGATATTTTCTTTAAATCACATTAAGGAAAAGGGGATGATAAACGTCAAAATATTGCTAAATTCGATGATTTTTCGTACGAAACAAAATGCAAGAAAACCTGCTTAAAATGCAATATTATGCGAAATTCTGAGATTTGAAGGCCAAATCACATATTGTGATAATACATGAAATAGTATCGAAATATTGGTAAAAACGAATATATATACTTAATATCAAACTACATGAAAAACGTGAAAAAAGTCACTATTTTACCATATTTGAGGATTTTAACTTCGAATCATAGAGTGAGATTTCGTATTATTTAGATCCAAGAAAAGACGTATGACAATGTTGTTTCCAATACAAGTTGTTTACAATGATAAAAATCAATGAGTTTTCATTTGAATAAACAAAAATGTACCTGATTTTCCGTTTATATTACCAATGGAAGATGTACAAGAAAACCGCTCTAATCCGGCTGAAACGTCGATATATGCAATAAAAACCGAACTTCTCCCCTTTTCAATATCTTACTCAGTATTTAAACGAGAAACAAATAAATGATTGAAAAGGGAGTATTAAAGGTTATAATCTAATGAATTATGTGTGTGCATCATATTTATCGTATATATATGAATTAATACCAATAAACTGAAAATTCACAAAAACGTAGAAAAACGGCAAAATATTGTATAATTCGATGATATTTTGTTTAAATCACATTAAGGAAAAGGGGATGATAAACGTCAAAATATTGCTAAATTCGATGATTTTTCGTACGAAACAAAATGCAAGAAAACCTGCTTGAAATGCAATATTATGCGAAATTCTGAGATTTGAAGGCCAAATCACATATTGTGATAATACATGAAATAGTATCGAAATATTGGTAAAAACGAACATATATACGTAATATCAAACTACATGAAAAACGTGAAAAAAGTCACTATTTTACCATTTTTGAGGATTTTAACTTCGAATCATAGAGTGAGATTTCGTATTATTTAGATCCAAGAAAAGACATATGACAATGTTGTTTCCAATACAAATGATAAAAATCAATGTGTTTTCATTAGATTAACTATAATGTTCCTGATTATTCGTTTATATTACCGATGGAAGATGTACACGTAAAACCGCTCTATTCCGGCTGAAACGTCGATATATGCAATAAAAACCGAACTTCTCCCCTTTTCAATATCTTACTCAGTATTTTAACGAGAAACAAGTAAATGATTGAAAAAGGAGTATTAAAGGTTATTATCTAATGAATTATGAGTGTGCATCATATATATCGTATATATATGAATTAATACCAATAAACTGAAAATTCACAAAAACGTAGAAAAACGGCAAAATATTGTATAATTCGATGATATTTTGTTTAAATCACATTAAGGAAAAGGGGATGATAAACATCAAAATATTGCTAAATTCGGTGATTTTTCGTACGAAACAAAATGCAAGAAAACCTGCTTGAAATGCAATATTATGCGAAATTCTGAGATTTGAAGGCCAAATCACATATTGTGATACTACGTGAAATACTATCGAAATATTGGTAAAAACGAATATATATACGTAATATCAAACTACATGAAAAACCTGAAAAAAGTCACTATTTTACCAAATTTTAGGATTTTAACTTCGAATCATAGAGCGAGGTTTCGTATTATTTAGATCCAAGAAAAGACATATGACAATGTTGTTTCCAATGCAAATGATAAGAATCAATGTGTTTTCATTAGAATTAACTAAAATGTTCCTCATTTTCCGTTTATAATACCGATGGAAGATGTACAAGAAAACCGCTCTATTCCGGCTGAAACGTCGATATATGCAATAAAAACCGAACTTCTCCCCTTTTCAATATCTTACTCAGTATTTAAACGAGAAACAAATAAATAAGTAAAGTATTAGTAAAAGTAAGTATTAAAGGTTATTATCTAATGAATTATGTGTGTGCATCATATTCACCGTATATATATGAATTAATACCAATAAACTGAAAATTCACAAAAACGTAGAAAAACGGCAAAATATTGTCTAATTCGATGATATTTTGTTTAAATCACATTAAGGAAAAGGGGATGATAAACGTCAAAATATTGCTAAATTCGATGATTTTTCGTACGAAACAAAATGCAAGAAAACCTGCTTAAAATGCAATATTATGCGAAATTCTGAGATTTGAATGACAAATCACATATTGTGATACTACATGAAATAGTATCGAAATATTGGTAAAAACGAATATATATACGTAATATCAAACTACATGAAAAACATGAAAAAAATCACTATTTTACCATATTAGAGGATTTTCACTTCGAATCATAGAGCGAGATTTCCTATTATTTAGATCCATGAAAAGGGATATGACAATGGTTTTTCCAATACAAATGATAAAAATCAATGTGTTTTCATTAGATTAACTAAAATGTTCCTGATTTTCCGTTTATATTACCGATGGAAGATGTACACGTAAAACCGCTCTATTCCGGCTGAAACGTCGATATATGCAATAAAAACCGAACTTCTCCCCTTTTCAATATCTTACTCAGAATTTTAACGAGAAACATGTAAATGATTGAAAAGGGAGTATTAAAGGTTATTATCTAATGAATTATGAGTGTGCATCATATTTATCGTATATATATGAATTAATACCAATAAACTGAAAATTCTCAAAAACGTAGAAAAACGGCAAAATATTGTCTAATTTGATGATATTTTGTTTAAATCACATTAAGGAAAATGGGATGATAAACGTCAAAATACTGCTAAATTCGGTGATTTTTCGTACGAAACAAAATGCAAGAAAACCTGCTTGAAATGCAATATTATGCGAAATTCTGAGATTTGAAAGCCAAATCACATATTGTGATACTACATGAAATACTATCGAAATATTGGTAAAAACGAATATATATACGTAATATCAAACTACAAGAAAAACATGAAAAAAATCACTATTTTACCATATTAGAGGATTTTCACTTCGAATCATAGAGCGAGATTTCCTATTATTTAGATCCAAGAAAAGACATATGACAATGTTGTTTCCAATACAAATGATAAAAATCAATGAGTTTTCATTTGAATAAACAAAAATGTACCTGATTTTACGTTTATATTACCGATGGAAGATGTACAAGAAAACCGCTCTATTCCGGCTGAAACGTCGATATATGCAATAAAAACCGAACTTCTCCCCTTTTCAATATCTTACTCAGTATTTTAACGAGAAACAAGTAAATGATTGAAAAGGGAGTATTAAAGGTTATTATCTAATGAATTATGAGTGTGCATCATATTTATCGTATATATATGAATTAAAACCAATAAACTGAAAATTCTCAAAAACGTAGAAAAACGGCAAAATATTGTCTAATTTGATGATGTTTTGTTTAAATCACATTAAGGAAAAGGGGATGATAAACGTCAAAATACTGCTAAATTCGGTGATTTTTCGTACGAAACAAAATGCAAGAAAACCTGCTTGAAATGCAATATTATGCGAAATTCTGAGATTTGAAAGCCAAATCACATATTGTGATAATACATGAAATAGTATCGAAATATTGGTAAAAACGAATATATATACGTAATATTAAACTACATGAAAAACATGAAAAAAATCACTATTTTACCATATTAGAGGATTTTCACTTCGAATCATAGAGCGAGATTTCCTATTATTTAGATCCATGAAAAGAGATATGACAATGTTATTTCCAATACAAATGATAAAAATCAATGAGTTTTCATTTGAATAAACAAAAATGTACCTGATTTTCCGTTTATATTACCGATGGAAGATGTACAAGAAAACCGCTCTATTCCGGCTGAAACGTCGATATATGCAATAAAAACCGAACTTCTCCCCTTTTCAATATCTTACTCAGAATTTTAACGAGAAACATGTAAATGATTGAAAAGGGAGTATTAAAGGTTATTATCTAATGAATTATGAGTGTGCATCATATTTATCGTATATATATGAATTAAAACCAATAAACTGAAAATTCTCAAAAACGTAGAAAAACGGCAAAATATTGTCTAATTTGATGATGTTTTGTTTAAATCACATTAAGGAAAAGGGGATGATAAACGTCAAAATACTGCTAAATTCGGTGATTTTTCGTACGAAACAAAATGCAAGAAAACCTGCTTGAAATGCAATATTATGCGAAATTCTGAGATTTGAAAGCCAAATCACATATTGTGATAATACATGAAATAGTATCGAAATATTGGTAAAAACGAATATATATACGTAATATTAAACTACATGAAAAACATGAAAAAAATCACTATTTTACCATATTAGAGGATTTTCACTTCGAATCATAGAGCGAGATTTCCTATTATTTAGATCCATGAAAAGAGATATGACAATGTTATTTCCAATACAAATGATAAAAATCAATGAGTTTTCATTTGAATAAACAAAAATGTACCTGATTTTCCGTTTATATTACCGATGGAAGATGTACAAGAAAACCGCTCTATTCCGGCTGAAACGTCGATATATGCAATAAAAACCGAACTTCTCCCCTTTTCAATATCTTACTCAGAATTTTAACGAGAAACATGTAAATGATTGAAAAGGGAGTATTAAAGGTTATTATCTAATGAATTATGAGTGTGCATCATATTTATCGTATATATATGAATTAATACCAATAAACTGAAAATTCTCAAAAACGTAGAAAAACGGCAAAATATTGTCTAATTCGATGATAATTTGTTTAAATCACATTAAGGAAAAGGGGATGATAAACGTCAAAATATTGCTAAATTCGATGATTTTTCGTACGAAACAAAATGCAAGAAAACCTGCTTAAAATGCAATATTATGCGAAATTCTGAGATTTGAAGGCCAAATCACATATTGTGATAATACATGAAATAGTATCGAAATATTGGTAAAAACGAATATATATACGTAATATTAAACTACATGAAAAACATGAAAAAAATCACTATTTTACCATATTAGAGGATTTTCACTTCGAATCATAGAGCGAGATTTCCTATTATTTAGATCCATGAAAAGAGATATGACAATGTTATTTCCAATACAAATGAAAAAAATCAATGTGTTTTCATTAGATTAACTAAAATGTTCCTGATTTTCCGTTTATATTACCGATGGAAGATGTACTAGAAAACCGCTCTATTCCGGCTGAAACGTCGATATATGCAATAAAAACCGAACTTCTCCCCTTTTCAATATCTTTCTCAGTATTTTAACGATAAACAAATAAATGATTGAAAAGGAAGTATTAAAGGTTATTATCTAATGAATTCTGTGTGTGCATCATATTTATCGTATATATATGAATTAATACCAATGAACTGAAAATTCACAAAAACGTAGAAAAACGGCAAAATATTGTCTAATTCGATGATATTTTGTTTAAATCACATTAAGGAAAAGGGGATGATAAACGTCAAAATATTGCTAAATTCGATGATTTTTCGTACGAAACAAAATGCAAGAAAACCTGCTTGAAATGCAATATTATGCGAAATTCTGAGATTTGAAGGCCAAGTCACATATTGTGATAATACATGAAATAGTATCGAAATATTGGTAAAAACGAACATATATACGTAATATCAAACTACATGAAAAACGTGAAAAAAGTCACTATTTTACCATTTTTGAGGATTTTAACTTCGAATCATAGAGTGAGATTTCGTATTATTTAGATCCAAGAAAAGACATATGACAATGTTGTTTCCAATACAAATGATAAAAATCAATGTGTTTTCATTAGATTAACTATAATGTTCCTGATTATTCGTTTATATTACCGATGGAAGATGTACACGTAAAACCGCTCTATTCCGGCTGAAACGTCGATATATGCAATAAAAACCGAACTTCTCCCCTTTTCAATATCTTACTCAGTATTTTAACGAGAAACAAGTAAATGATTGAAAAAGGAGTATTAAAGGTTATTATCTAATGAATTATGAGTGTGCATCATATTTATCGTATATATATGAATTAATACTAATAAACTGAAAATTCACAAAAACGTAGAAAAACGGCAAAATATTGTCTAATTCGATGATATTTTGTTTAAATCACATTAAGGATAAGGGGATGATAAACGTCAAAATACTGCTAAATTCGGTGATTTTTCGTACGAAACAAAATGCAAGAAAACCTGCTTGAAATGCAATATTATGCGAAATTCTGAGATTTGAAGGCCAAATCACATATTGTGATACTACATGAAATAGTATCGAAATATTGGTAAAAACGAATATATATACGTAATATTAAACTACATGAAAAACATGAAAAAAATCACTATTTTACCATATTAGAGGATTTTCACTTAGAATCATAGAGCGAGATTTCCTATTATTTAGATCCATGAAAAGAGATATGACAATGTTATTTCCAATACAAATGATAAAAATCAATGTGTTTTCATTAGATTAACTAAAATGTTCCTGATTTTCCGTTTATATTACCGATGGAAGATGTACTAGAAAACCGCTCTATTCCGGCTGAAACGTCGATATATGCAATAAAAACCGAACTTCTCCCCTTTTCAATATCTTTCTCATTATTTTAACGATAAACAAATAAATGATTGAAAAGGAAGTATTAAAGGTTATTATCTAATGAATTCTGTGTGTGCATCATATTTATCGTATATATATGAATTAATACCAATGAACTGAAAATTCACAAAAACGTAGAAAATCGGCAAAATATTGTCTAATTCGATGATATTTTGTTTAAATTACATTAAGGAAAAGGGGATGATAAACATCAAAATACTGCTAAATTCGATGATTTTTCGTACGAAACAAATGCTAGAAAACCTGCTTAAAATGCAATATTATGCGAAATTCTGAGATTTGAAGGACAAATAACATATTGTGATACTACATGAAATAGTATCGAAATATTGGTAAAAACGAATATATATACGTAATATTAAACTACATGAAAAACATGAAAAAAATCACTATTTTACCATATTAGAGGATTTTCACTTAGAATCATAGAGCGAGATTTCCTATTATTTAGATCCATGAAAAGAGATATGACAATGTTATTTCCAATACAAATGATAAAAATCAATGTGTTTTCATTAGATTAACTAAAATGTTCCTGATTTTCCGTTTATATTACCGATGGAAGATGTACTAGAAAACCGCTCTATTCCGGCTGAAACGTCGATATATGCAATAAAAACCGAACTTCTCCCCTTTTCAATATCTTTCTCAGTATTTTAACGATAAACAAATAAATGATTGAAAAGGAAGTATTAAAGGTTATTATCTAATGAATTCTGTGTGTGCATCATATTTATCGTATATATATGAGTTAATACCAATGAACTGAAAATTCACAAAAACGTAGAAAAACGGCAAAATATTGTCTAATTCGATGATATTTTGTTTAAATCACATTAAGGAAAAGGGGATGATAAACGTCAAAATATTGCTAAATTCGATGATTTTTCGTACGAAACAAAATGCAAGAAAACCTGCTTGAAATGCAATATTATGCGAAATTCTGAGATTTGAAGGCCAAATCACATATTGTGATAATACATGAAATAGTATCGAAATATTGGTAAAAACGAACATATATACGTAATATCAAACTACATGAAAAACGTTAAAAAGTCACTATTTTACCATATTTGAGGATTTTCACTTCGAATCATAGAGCGAGATTTCCTATTATTTAGATCCATGAAAAGGGATATGACAATGGTTTTTCCAATACAAATGATAAAAATCAATGTGTTTTCATTAGATTAACTAAAATGTTCCTGATTTTCCGTTTATATTACCGATGGAAGATGTACACGTAAAACCGCTCTATTCCGGCTGAAACGTCGATATATGCAATAAAAACCGAACTTCTCCCCTTTTCAATATCTTACTCAGAATTTTAACGAGAAACATGTAAATGAGTGAAAAGGGAGTATTAAAGGTTATTATCTAATGAATTATGAGTGTGCATCATATTTATCGTATATATATGAATTAATACCAATAAACTGAAAATTCTCAAAAACGTAGAAAAACGGCAAAATATTGTCTAATTCGATGATATTTTGTTTAAATCACATTAAGGAAAAGAGGATGATAATCGTCAAAATACTGCTAAATTCGGTGATTTTTCGTACGAAAAAAATGCAAGAAAACCTGCTTGAAATGCAATATTATGCGAAATTCTGAGATTTGAAGGCCAAATCACATATTGTGATACTACATGAAATACTATCGAAATATTGGTAAAAACGAATATATATACGTAATATCAAACTACAAGAAAAACATGAAAAAAATCACTATTATACCATATTAGAGGATTTTCACTTCGAATCATAGAGCGAGATTTCCTATTATTTAGATCCAAGAAAAGACATATGACAATGTTGTTTCCAATACAAATGATAAAAATCAATGAGTTTTCATTTGAATAAACAAAAATGTACCTGATTTTCCGTTTATATTACCGATGGAAGATGTACAAGAAACCCGCTCTATTCCGGCTGAAAAGCCGATATATGCAATAAAAACCGAACTTCTCCCCTTTTCAATATCTTACTCAGTATTTAAACGAGAAACAAATAAATGATGGAAAAGGTAGTATTAAAGGTTATAATCTAATGAATTATGTGTGTGCATCATATATATCGTATATATATGAATTAATACCAATAAACTGAAAATTCACAAAAACGTAGAAAAACGGCAAAATATTGTATAATTCGATGATATTTTGTTTAAATCACATTAAGGAAAAGGGGATGATAAACATCAAAATATTGCTAAATTCGATGATTTTTCGTACGAAACAAATGCAAGAAAACCTGCTTAAAATGCAATATTATGCGAAATTCTGAGATTTGAAGGACAAATAACATATTGTGATACTACATGAAATAGTATCGAAATATTGGTAAAAACGAATATATATACGTAATATTAAACTACAGAAAAACATGAAAAAAATCACTATTTTACCATATTAGAGGATTTTCACTTAGAATCATAGAGCGAGATTTCCTATTATTTAGATCCATGAAAAGAGATATGACAATGTTATTTCCAATACAAATGATAAAAATCAATTTGTTTTCATTAGATTAACTAAAATGTTCCTGATTTTCCGTTTATATTACCGATGGAAGATGTACTAGAAAACCGCTCTATTCCGGCTGAAACGTCGATATATGCAATAAAAACCGAACTTCTCCCCTTTTCAATATCTTTCTCAGTATTTTAACGATAAACAAATAAATGATTGAAAAGGAAGTATTAAAGGTTATTATCTAATGAATTCTGTGTGTGCATCATATTTATCGTATATATATGAATTAATACCAATGAACTGAAAATTCACAAAAACGTAGAAAAACGGCAAAATATTGTCTAATTCGATGATATTTTGTTTAAATCACATTAAGGAAAAGGGGATGATAAACGTTAAAATATTGCTAAATTCGATGATTTTTCGTACGAAACAAAATGCAAGAAAACCTGCTTGAAATGCAATATTATGCGAAATTCTGAGATTTGAAGGCCAAATCACATATTGTGATACTACATGAAATACTATCGAAATATTGGTAAAAACGAATATATATACGTAATATCAAACTACATGAAAAACCTGAAAAAAGTCACTATTTTACCAAATTTGAGGATTTTTACTTCGAATCATAGAGCGAGGTTTCGTATTATTTAGATCCAAGAAAAGACATATGACAATGTTGTTTCCAATGCAAATGATAAGAATCAATGTGTTTTCATTAGAATTAACTAAAATGTTCCTCATTTTCCGTTTATATTACCGATGGAAGATGTACAAGAAAACCGCTCTATTCCGGCTGAAACGTCGATATATGCAATAAAAACCGAACTTCTCCCCTTTTCAATATCTTACTCAGTATTTAAACGAGAAACAAATAAATAAGTAAAGTATTAGTAAAAGTAAGTATTAAAGGTTATTTTCTAATGAATTATGTGTGTGTATCATATTCATCGTATATATATGAATTAATACCAATAAACTGAAAATTCACAAAAACGTAGAAAAACGGCAAAATATTGTCTAATTCGATGATATTTTCTTTAAATCACATTAAGGAAAAGGGGATGATAAACGTCAAAATATTGCTAAATTCGATGATTTTTCGTACGAAACAAAATGCAAGAAAACCTGCTTAAAATGCAATATTATGCGAAATTCTGAGATTTGAAGGCCAAATCACATATTGTGATAATACATGAAATAGTATCGAAATATTGGTAAAAACAAATATATATACTTAATATCAAACTACATGAAAAACGTGAAAAAAGTCACTATTTTACCATATTTGAGGATTTTAACTTCGAATCATAGAGTGAGATTTCGTATTATTTAGATCCAAGAAAAGACGTATGACAATGTTGTTTCCAATACAATTTGTTTACAATGATAAAAATCAATGAGTTTTCATTTGAATAAACAAAAATGTACCTGATTTTCCGTTTATATTACCAATGGAAGATGTACAAGAAAACCGCTCTAATCCGGCTGAAACGTCGATATATGCAATAAAAACCGAACTTCTCCCCTTTTCAATATCTTACTCAGTATTTAAACGAGAAACAAATAAATGATTGAAAAGGGAGTATTAAAGGTTATAATCTAATGAATTATGTGTGTGCATCATATTTATCGTATATATATGAATTAATACCAATAAACTGAAAATTCACAAAAACGTAGAAAAACGGCAAAATATTGTATAATTCGATGATATTTTGTTTAAATCACATTAAGGAAAAGGGGATGATAAACGTCAAAATATTGCTAAATTCGATGATTTTTCGTACGAAACAAAATGCAAGAAAACCTGCTTAAAATGCAATATTATGCGAAATTCTGAGATTTGAAGGACAAATCACATATTTTGATACTACATGAAATTGTATCGAAATATTGGTAAAAACGAATATATATACGTAAAATCAAACTACATGAAAAACATGAAAAAAATCACTATTTTACCATATTAGAGGATTTTCACTTCGAATCATAGAGCGAGATTTCCTATTATTTAGATCCATGAAAAGGGATATGACAATGGTTTTTCCAATACAAATGATAAAAATCAATGTGTTTTCATTAGATTAACTAAAATGTTCCTGATTTTCCGTTTATATTACACGATGGAAGATGTACACGTAAAACCGCTCTATTCCGGCTGAAACGTCGATATATGCAATAAAAACCGAACTTCTCCCCTTTTCAATATCTTACTCAGAATTTTAACGAGAAACATGTAAATGATTGAAAAGGGAGTATTAAAGGTTATTATCTAATGAATTATGAGTGTGCATCATATTTATCGTATATATATGAATTAAAACCAATAAATTGAAAATTCTCAAAAACGTAGAAAAACGGCAAAATATTGTCTAATTTGATGATGTTTTGTTTAAATCACATTAAGGAAAAGGGGATGATAAACGTCAAAATACTGCTAAATTCGGTGATTTTTCGTACGAAACAAAATGCAAGAAAACCTGTTTGAAATGCAATATTATGCGAAATTCTGAGATTTGAAAGCCAAATCACATATTGTGATACTACATGAAATACTATCGAAATATTGGTAAAAACGAATATATATACGTAATATCAAACTACAAGAAAAACATGAAAAAAATCACTATTTAACCATATTAGAGGATGTTCACTTCGAATCATAGAGCGAGATTTCCTATTATTTAGATCCTAGAAAAGACATATGACAATGTTGTTTCCAATACAAATGATAAAAATCAATGAGTTTTCATTTGAATAAACAAAAATGTACCTGATTTTCCGTTTATATTACCGATGGAAGATGTACAAGAAAACCGCTCTATTCCGGCTGAAACGTCGATATATGCAATAAAAACCGAACTTCTCCCCTTTTCAATATCTTTCTCAGTATTTTAACGATAAACAAATAAATGATTGAAAAGGAAGTATTAAAGGTTATTATCTAATGAATTCTGTGTGTGCATCATATTTATCGTATATATATGAATTAATACCAATGAACTGAAAATTCACAAAAACGTAGAAAAACGGCAAAATATTGTCTAATTCGATGATATTTTGTTTAAATCACATTAAGGAAAAGGGGATGATAAACGTCAAAATATTGCTAAATTCGATGATTTTTCGTACGAAACAAAATGCAAGAAAACCTGCTTGAAATGCAATATTTTGCGAAATTCTGAGATTTGAAGGCCAAATCATATATTGTGATAATACATGAAATAGTATCGAAATATTGGTAAAAACGAACATATATACGTAATATCAAACTACATGAAAAACGTGAAAAAAGTCACTATTTTACCATTTTTGAGGATTTTAACTTCGAATCATAGAGTGAGATTTCGTATTATTTAGATCCAAGAAAAGACATATGACAATGTTGTTTCCAATACAAATGATAAAAATCAATGTGTTTTCATTAGATTAACTATAATGTTCCTGATTATTCGTTTATATTACCGATGGAAGATGTACACGTAAAACCGCTCTATTCCGGCTGAAACGTCGATATATGCAATAAAAACCGAACTTCTCCCCTTTTCAATATCTTACTCAGTATTTTAACGAGAAACAAGTAAATGATTGAAAAAGGAGTATTAAAGGTTATTATCTAATGAATTATGAGTGTGCATCATATATATCGTATATATATGAATTAATACCAATAAACTGAAAATTCACAAAAACGTAGAAAAACGGCAAAATATTGTATAATTCGATGATATTTTGTTTAAATCACATTAAGGAAAAGGGGATGATAAACATCAAAATATTGCTAAATTCGGTGATTTTTCGTACGAAACAAAATGCAAGAAAACCTGCTTGAAATGCAATATTATGCGAAATTCTGAGATTTGAAGGCCAAATCACATATTGTGATACTACGTGAAATACTATCGAAATATTGGTAAAAACGAATATATATACGTAATATCAAACTACATGAAAAACCTGAAAAAAGTCACTATTTTACCAAATTTTAGGATTTTAACTTCGAATCATAGAGCGAGGTTTCGTATTATTTAGATCCAAGAAAAGACATATGACAATGTTGTTTCCAATGCAAATGATAAGAATCAATGTGTTTTCATTAGAATTAACTAAAATGTTCCTCATTTTCCGTTTATATTACCGATGGAAGATGTACAAAAAAACCGCTCTATTCCGGCTGAAACGTCGATATATGCAATAAAAACCGAACTTCTCCCCTTTTCAATATCTTACACAGTATTTAAACGAGAAAAAAATAAATAAGTAAAGTATTAGTAAAAGTAAGTATTAAAGGTTATTATCTAATGAATTATGTGTGTGCATCATATTCACCGTATATATATGAATTAATACCAATAAACTGAAAATTCACAAAAACGTAGAAAAACGGCAAAATATTGTCTAATTCGATGATATTTTGTTTAAATCACATTAAGGAAAAGGGGATGATAAACGTCAAAATATTGCTAAATTCGATGATTTTTCGTACGAAACAAAATGCAAGAAAACCTGCTTAAAATGCAATATTATGCGAAATTCTGAGATTTGAAGGCCAAATCACATATTGTGATACTACATGAAATAGTATCGAAATATTGGTAAAAACGAATATATATACTTAATATCAAACTACATGAAAAACGTGAAAAAAGTCACTATTTTACCAAATTTGAGGATTTTAACTTCGAATCATAGAGTGAGATTTCGTATTATTTAGATCCAAGAAAAGACGTATGACAATGTTGTTTCCAATACAAGTGGTTTCCAATGATAAAAATCAATGAGTTTTCATTTGAATAAACAAAAATGTACCTGATTTTTCGTTTATATTACCAATGGAAGATGTACAAGAAAACCGCTCTAATCCGGCTGAAACGTCGATATATGCAATAAAAACCGAACTTCTCCCCTTTTCAATGTCTTACTCAGTATTTAAACGAGAAACAAATAAATGATTGAAAAGGGAGTATTAAAGGTTATAATTTAATGAATTATGTGTGTGCATCATATTTATCGTATATATATGAATTAATACCAATAAACTGAAAATTCACAAAAACGTAGAAAAACGGCAAAATATTGTATAATTCGATGATATTTTGTTTAAATCACATTAAGGAAAAGGGGATGATAAACGTCAAAATATTGCTAAATTCGATGATTTTTCGTACGAAACAAAATGCAAGAAAACCTGCTTAAAATGCAATATTATGCGAAATTCTGAGATTTGAATGACAAATCACATATTGTGATACTACATGAAATAGTATCGAAATATTGGTAAAAACGAATATATATACGTAATATCAAACTACATGAAAAACATGAAAAAAATCACTATTTTACCATATTAGAGGATTTTCACTTCGAATCATAGAGCGAGATTTCCTATTATTTAGATCCATGAAAAGGGATATGACAATGGTTTTTCCAATACAAATGATAAAAATCAATGTGTTTTCATTAGATTAACTAAAATGTTCCTGATTTTCCGTTTATATTACCGATGGAAGATGTACACGTAAAACCGCTCTATTCCGGCTGAAACGTCGATATATGCAATAAAAACCGAACTTCTCCCCTTTTCAATATCTTACTCAGAATTTTAACGAGAAACATGTAAATGATTGAAAAGGGAGTATTAAAGGTTATTATCTAATGAATTATGAGTGTGCATCATATTTATCGTATATATATGAATTAATACCAATAAACTGAAAATTCTCAAAAACGTAGAAAAACGGCAAAACATTGTCTAATTTGATGATATTTTGTTTAAATCACATTAAGGAAAAGGGGATGATAAACGTCAAAATACTGCTAAATTCGGTGATTTTTCGTACGAAACAAAATGCAAGAAAACCTGCTTGAAATGCAATATTATGCGAAATTCTGAGATTTGAAAGCCAAATCACATATTGTGATACTACATGAAATACTATCGAAATATTGGTAAAAACGAATATATATATGTAATATCAAACTACAAGAAAAACATGAAAAAAATCACTATTTAACCATATTAGAGGATGTTCACTTCGAATCATAGAGCGAGATTTCCTATTATTTAGATCCAAGAAAAGACATGACAATGTTGTTTCCAATACAAATGATAAAAATCAATGAGTTTTCATTTGAATAAACAAAAATGTACCTGATTTTCCGTTTATATTACCGATGGAAGATGTACAAGAAAACCGCTCTATTCCGGCTGAAACGTCGATATATGCAATAAAAACCGAACTTCTCCCCTTTTCAATATCTTACTCAGTATTTAAACGAGAAACAAATAAATGATGGAAAAGGGAGTATTAAAGGTTATAATCTAATGAATTATGTGTGTGCATCATATATATCGTATATATATGAATTAATACCAATAAACTGAAAATTCACAAAAACGTAGAAAAACGGCAAAATATTGTATAATTCGATGATATTTTGTTTAAATCACATTAAGGAAAAGGGGATGATAAACATCAAAATATTGCTAAATTCGATGATTTTTCGTACGAAACAAATGCAAGAAAACCTGCTTAAAATGCAATATTATGCGAAATTCTGAGATTTGAAGGACAAATAACATATTGTGATACTACATGAAATAGTATCGAAATATTGGTAAAAACGAATATATATACGTAATATTAAACTACATGAAAAACATGAAAAAAATCACTATTTTACCATATTAGAGGATTTTCACTTAGAATCATAGAGCGAGATTTCCTATTATTTAGATCCATGAAAAGAGATATAACAATGTTATTTCCAATACAAATGATAAAAATCAATGTGTTTTCATTAGATTAACTAAAATGTTCCTGATTTTCCGTTTATATTACCGATGGAAGATGTACTAGAAAACCGCTCTATTCCGGCTGAAACGTCGATATATGCAATAAAAACCGAACTTCTCCCCTTTTCAATATCTTTCTCAGTATTTTAACGATAAACAAATAAATGATTGAAAAAGGAGTATTAAAGGTTATTATCTAATGAATTATGAGTGTGCATCATATTTAACGTATATATATGAATTAATACCAATAAACTGAAAATTCACAAAAACGTAGAAAAACGGCAAAATATTGTCTAATTCGATGATATTTTGTTTAAATCACATTAAGGATAAGGGGATGATAAACGTCAAAATACTGCTAAATTCGATGATTTTTCGTACGAAACAAATGCTAGAAAACCTGCTTAAAATGCAATATTATGCGAAATTCTGAGATTTGAAGGCCAAATCACATATTGTGATAATACATGAAATAGTATCGAAATATTGGTAAAAACGAACATATATACGTAATATCAAACTACATGAAAAACGTGAAAAAAGTCACTATTTTACCATTTTTGAGGATTTTAACTTCGAATCATAGAGTGAGATTTCGTATTATTTAGATCCAAGAAAAGACATATGACAATGTTGTTTCCAATACAAATGATAAAAATCAATGTGTTTTCATTAGATTAACTATAATGTTCCTGATTATTCGTTTATATTACCGATGGAAGATGTACACGTAAAACCGCTCTATTCCGGCTGAAACGTCGATATATGCAATAAAAACCGAACTTCTCCCCTTTTCAATATCTTACTCAGTATTTTAACGAGAAACAAGTAAATGATTGAAAAAGGAGTATTAAAGGTTATTATCTAATGAATTATGAGTGTGCATCATATTTATCGTATATATATGAATTAATACCAATAAACTGAAAATTCACAAAAACGTAGAAAAACGGCAAAATATTGTCTAATTCGATGATATTTTGTTTAAATCACATTAAGGATAAGGGGATGATAAACGTCAAAATACTGCTAAATTCGGTGATTTTTCGTACGAAACAAAATGCAAGAAAACCTGCTTGAAATGCAATATTATGCGAAATTCTGAGATTTGAAGGCCAAATCACATATTGTGATACTACATGAAATACTATCGAAATATTGGTAAAAACGAATATATATACGTAATATCAAACTACATGAAAAACCTGAAAAAAGTCACTATTTTACCAAATTTGAGGATTTTAACTTCGAATCATAGAGCGAGGTTTCGTATTATTTAGATCCAAGAAAAGACATATGACAATGTTGTTTCCAATGCAAATGATAAGAATCAATGTGTTTTCATTAGAATTAACTAAAATGTTCCTCATTTTCCGTTTATATTACCGATGGAAGATGTACAAGAAAACCGCTCTATTCCGGCTGAAACGTCGATATATGCAATAAAAACCGAACTTCTCCCCTTTTCAATATCTTACTCAGTATTTAAACGAGAAACAAATAAATAAGTAAAGTATTAACAAAAGTAAGTATTAAAGGTTATTATCTAATGAATTATGTGTGTGCATCATATTCATCGTATATATATGAATTAATACCAATAAACTGAAAATTCACAAAAACGTAGAAAAACGGCAAAATATTGTCTAATTCGATGATATTTTCTTTAAATCACATTAAGGAAAAGGGGATGATAAACGTCAAAATATTGCTAAATTCGATGATTTTTCGTACGAAACAAAATGCAAGAAAACCTGCTTAAAATGCAATATTATGCGAAATTCTGAGATTTGAAGGCCAAATCACATATTGTGATAATACATGAAATAGTATCGAAATATTGGTAAAAACGAATATATATACTTAATATCAAACTACATGAAAAACGTGAAAAAAGTCACTATTTTACCATATTTGAGGATTTTAACTTCGAATCATAGAGTGAGATTTCGTATTATTTAGATCCAAGAAAAGACGTATGACAATGTTGTTTCATATACAAGTTGTTTACAATGATAAAAATCAATGAGTTTTCATTTGAATAAACAAAAATGTACCTGATTTTCCGTTTATATTACCAATGGAAGATGTACAAGAAAACCGCTCTAATCCGGCTGAAACGTCGATATATGCAATAAAAACCGAACTTCTCCCCTTTTCAATATCTTACTCAGTATTTAAACGAGAAACAAATAAATGATTGAAAAGGGAGTATTAAAGGTTATAATCTAATGAATTATGTGTGTGCATCATATTTATCGTATATATATGAATTAATACCAATAAACTGAAAATTCACAAAAACGTAGAAAAACGGCAAAATATTGTATAATTCGATGATATTTTGTTTAAATCACATTAAGGAAAAGGGGATGATAAACGTCAAAATATTGCTAAATTCGATGATTTTTCGTACGAAACAAAATGCAAGAAAACCTGCTTAAAATGCAATATTATGCGAAATTCTGAGATTTGAAGGACAAATCACATATTTTGATACTACATGAAATAGTATCGAAATATTGGTAAAAACGAATATATATACGTAATATCAAACTACATGAAAAACATGAAAAAAATCACTATTTTACCATATTAGAGGATTTTCACTTCGAATCATAGAGCGAGATTTCCTATTATTTAGATCCATGAAAAGGGATATGACAATGGTTTTTCCAATACAAATGATAAAAATCAATGTGTTTTCATTAGATTAACTAAAATGTTCCTGATTTTCCGTTTATATTACACGATGGAAGATGTACACGTGTTTTCGTGTACACTATTCCGGCTGAAACGTATATATATTCGTTTTTACCAATATTTCGATACTATTTCATGTATTATCACAATATGTGATTTGGCTTTCAAATCTCAGAATTTCGCATAATATTGCATTTCAAGCAGGTTTTCTTGCATTTTGTTTCGTACGAAAAATCACCGAATTTAGCAGTATTTTGACGTTTATCATCCCCTTTTCCTTAATGTGATTTAAACAAAATATCATCGAATTAGACAATATTTTGCCGTTTTTCTACGTTTTTGAGAATTTTCAGTTTATTGGTTTTAATTCATATATATACGATAAATATGATGCACACTCATAATTCATTAGATAATAACCTTTAATACTCCCTTTTGAATCATTTACATGTTTCTCGTTAAAATTCTGAGTAAGATATTGAAAAGGGGAGAAGTTCGGTTTTTATTGCATATATCATATATCATATATATTATTGCATATATATTTTATTGCATATATTTATTGCATATATATGCAATAAAAACCGAACTTCTCCCCTTTTCAATATCTTACTCAGAATTTTAACGAGAAACATGTAAATGATTGAAAAGGGAGTATTAAAGGTTATTATCTAATGAATTATGAGTGTGCATCATATTTATCGTATATATATGAATTAAAACCAATAAACTGAAAATTCTCAAAAACGTAGAAAAACGGCAAAATATTGTCTAATTCGATGATATTTTGTTTAAATCACATTAAGGAAAAGGGGATGATAAACGTCAAAATACTGCTAAATTCGGTGATTTTTCGTACGAAACAAAATGCAAGAAAACCTGCTTGAAATGCAATATTATGCGAAATTCTGAGATTTGAAAGCCAAATCACATATTGTGATAATACATGAAATAGTATCGAAATATTGGTAAAAACGAATATATATACGTAATATTAAACTACATGAAAAACATGAAAAAAATCACTATTTTACCATATTAGAGGATTTTCACTTCGAATCATAGAGCGAGATTTCCTATTATTTAGATCCATGAAAAGAGATATGACAATGTTATTTCCAATACAAATGATAAAAATCAATGAGTTTTCATTTGAATAAACAAAAATGTACCTGATTTTCCGTTTATATTACCGATGGAAGATGTACAAGAAAACCGCTCTATTCCGGCTGAAACGTCGATATATGCAATAAAAACCGAACTTCTCCCCTTTTCAATATCTTACTCAGAATTTTAACGAGAAACATGTAAATGATTGAAAAGGGAGTATTAAAGGTTATTATCTAATGAATTATGAGTGTGCATCATATTTATCGTATATATATGAATTAATACCAATAAACTGAAAATTCTCAAAAACGTAGAAAAACGGCAAAATATTGTCTAATTCGATGATAATTTGTTTAAATCACATTAAGGAAAAGGGGATGATAAACGTCAAAATATTGCTAAATTCGATGATTTTTCGTACGAAACAAAATGCAAGAAAACCTGCTTAAAATGCAATATTATGCAAAATTCTGAGATTTGAAGGCCAAATCACATATTGTGATAATACATGAAATAGTATCGAAATATTGGTAAAAACGAATATATATACGTAATATTAAACTACATGAAAAACATGAAAAAATCACTATTTTACCATATTAGAGGATTTTCACTTCGAATCATAGAGCGAGATTTCCTATTATTTAGATCCATGAAAAGAGATATGACAATGTTATTTCCAATACAAATGAAAAAAATCAATGTGTTTTCATTAGATTAACTAAAATGTTCCTGATTTTCCGTTTATATTACCGATGGAAGATGTACTAGAAAACCGCTCTATTCCGGCTGAAACGTCGATATATGCAATAAAAACCGAACTTCTCCCCTTTTCAATATCTTTCTCAGTATTTTAACGATAAACAAATAAATGATTGAAAAGGAAGTATTAAAGGTTATTATCTAATGAATTCTGTGTGTGCATCATATTTATCGTATATATATGAATTAATACCAATGAACTGAAAATTCACAAAAACGTAGAAAAACGGCAAAATATTGTCTAATTCGATGATATTTTGTTTAAATCACATTAAGGAAAAGGGGATGATAAATGTCAAAATATTGCTAAATTCGATGATTTTTCGTACGAAACAAAATGCAAGAAAACCTGCTTGAAATGCAATATTATGCGAAATTCTGAGATTTGAAGGCCAAGTCACATATTGTGATAATACATGAAATAGTATCGAAATATTGGTAAAAACGAACATATATACGTAATATCAAACTACATGAAAAACGTGAAAAAAGTCACTATTTTACCATTTTTGAGGATTTTATCTTCGAATCATAGAGTGAGATTTCGTATTATTTAGATCCAAGAAAAGACATATGACAATGTTGTTTCCAATACAAATGATAAAAATCAATGTGTTTTCATTAGATTAACTATAATTTTCCTGATTATTCGTTTATATTACCGATGGAAGATGTACACGTAAAACCGCTCTATTCCGGCTGAAACGTCGATATATGCAATAAAAACCGAACTTCTCCCCTTTTCAATATCTTACTCAGTATTTTAACGAGAAACAAGTAAATGATTGAAAAAGGAGTATTAAAGGTTATTATCTAATGAATTATGAGTGTGCATCATATTTATCGTATATATATGAATTAATACTAATAAACTGAAAATTCACAAAAACGTAGAAAAACGGCAAAATATTGTCTAATTCGATGATATTTTGTTTAAATCACATTAAGGATAAGGGGATGATAAACGTCAAAATACTGCTAAATTCGGTGATTTTTCGTACGAAACAAAATGCAAGAAAACCTGCTTGAAATGCAATATTATGCGAAATTCTGAGATTTGAAGGCCAAATCACATATTGTGATACTACATGAAATACTATCGAAATATTGGTAAAAACGAATATATATACGTAATATCAAACTACATGAAAAACCTGAAAAAAGTCACTATTTTACCAAATTTGAGGATTTTAACTTCGAATCATAGAGCGAGGTTTCGTATTATTTAGATCCAAGAAAAGACATATGACAATGTTGTTTCCAATGCAAATGATAAGAATCAATGTGTTTTCATTAGAATTAACTAAAATGTTCCTCATTTTCCGTTTATATTACCGATGGAAGATGTACAAGAAAACCGCTCTATTCCGGCTGAAACGTCGATATATGCAATAAAAACCGAACTTCTCCCCTTTTCAATATCTTACTCAGTATTTAAACGAGAAACAAATAAATAAGTAAAGTATTATTAAAAAGTAAGTATTAAAGGTTATTATCTAATGAATTATGTGTGTGCATCATATTCATCGTATATATATGAATTAATACCAATAAACTGAAAATTCACAAAAACGTAGAAAAACGGCAAAATATTGTCTAATTCGATGATATTTTCTTTAAATCACATTAAGGAAAAGGGGATGATAAACGTCAAAATATTGCTAAATTCGATGATTTTTCGTACGAAACAAAATGCAAGAAAACCTGCTTAAAATGCAATATTATGCGAAATTCTGAGATTTGAAGGCCAAATCACATATTGTGATAATACATGAAATAGTATCGAAATATTGGTAAAAACGAATATATATACTTAATATCAAACTACATGAAAAACGTGAAAAAAGTCACTATTTTACCATATTTGAGGATTTTAACTTCGAATCATAGAGTGAGATTTCGTATTATTTAGATCCAAGAAAAGACGTATGACAATGTTGTTTCCAATACAAGTTGTTTACAATGATAAAAATCAATGAGTTTTCATTTGAATAAACAAAAATGTACCTGATTTTCCGTTTATATTACCAATGGAAGATGTACAAGAAAACCGCTCTAATCCGGCTGAAACGTCGATATATGCAATAAAAACCGAACTTCTCCCCTTTTCAATATCTTACTCAGTATTTAAACGAGAAACAAATAAATGATTGAAAAGGGAGTATTAAAGGTTATAATCTAATGAATTATGTGTGTGCATCATATTTATCGTATATATATGAATTAATACCAATAAACTGAAAATTCACAAAAACGTAGAAAAACGGCAAAATATTGTATAATTCGATGATATTTTGTTTAAATCACATTAAGGAAAAGGGGATGATAAACGTCAAAATATTGCTAAATTCGATGATTTTTCGTACGAAACAAAATGCAAGAAAACCTGCTTGAAATGCAATATTTTGCGAAATTCTGAGATTTGAAGGCCAAATCACATATTGTGATAATACATGAAATAGTATCGAAATATTGGTAAAAACGAACATATATACGTAATATCAAACTACATGAAAAACGTGAAAAAAGTCACTATTTTACCATTTTTGAGGATTTTAACTTCGAATCATAGAGTGAGATTTCGTATTATTTAGATCCAAGAAAAGACATATGACAATGTTGTTTCCAATACAAATGATAAAAATCAATGTGTTTTCATTAGATTAACTATAATGTTCTTGATTATTCGTTTATATTACCGATGGAAGATGTACACGTAAAACCGCTCTATTCCGGCGGAAACGTCGATATATGCAATAAAAACCGAACTTCTCCCCTTTTCAATATCTTACTCAGTATTTTAACGAGAAACAAGTAAATGATTGAAAAAGGAGTATTAAAGGTTATTATCTAATGAATTATGAGTGTGCATCATATATATCGTATATATATGAATTAATACCAATAAACTGAAAATTCACAAAAACGTAGAAAAACGGCAAAATATTGTATAATTCGATGATATTTTGTTTAAATCACATTAAGGAAAAGGGGATGATAAACATCAAAATATTGCTAAATTCGGTGATTTTTCGTACGAAACAAAATGCAAGAAAACCTGCTTGAAATGCAATATTATGCGAAATTCTGAGATTTGAAGGCCAAATCACATATTGTGATACTACGTGAAATACTATCGAAATATTGGTAAAAACGAATATATATACGTAATATCAAACTACATGAAAAACCTGAAAAAAGTCACTATTTTACCAAATTTTAGGATTTTAACTTCGAATCATAGAGCGAGGTTTCGTATTATTTAGATCCAAGAAAAGACATATGACAATGTTGTTTCCAATGCAAATGATAAGAATCAATGTGTTTTCATTAGAATTAACTAAAATGTTCCTCATTTTCCGTTTATAATACCGATGGAAGATGTACAAGAAAACCGCTCTATTCCGGCTGAAACGTCGATATATGCAATAAAAACCGAACTTCTCCCCTTTTCAATATCTTACTCAGTATTTAAACGAGAAACAAATAAATAAGTAAAGTATTAGTAAAAGTAAGTATTAAAGGTTATTATCTAATGAATTATGTGTATGCATCATATTCACCGTATATATATGAATTAATACCAATAAACTGAAAATTCTCAAAAACGTAGAAAAACGGCAAAATATTGTCTAATTTGATGATGTTTTGTTTAAATCACATTAAGGAAAAGGGGATGATAAACGTCAAAATACTGCTAAATTCGGTGATTTTTCGTACGAAACAAAATGCAAGAAAACCTGCTTGAAATGCAATATTATGCGAAATTCTGAGATTTGAAAGCCAAATCACATATTGTGATAATACATGAAATAGTATCGAAATATTGGTAAAAACGAATATATATACGTAATATTAAACTACATGAAAAACATGAAAAAAATCACTATTTTACCATATTAGAGGATTTTCACTTCGAATCATAGAGCGAGATTTCCTATTATTTAGATCCATGAAAAGAGATATGACAATGTTATTTCCAATACAAATGATAAAAATCAATGAGTTTTCATTTGAATAAACAAAAATGTACCTGATTTTCCGTTTATATTACCGATGGAAGATGTACAAGAAAACCGCTCTATTCCGGCTGAAACGTCGATATATGCAATAAAAACCGAACTTCTCCCCTTTTCAATATCTTACTCAGAATTTTAACGAGAAACATGTAAATGATTGAAAAGGGAGTATTAAAGGTTATTATCTAATGAATTATGAGTGTGCATCATATTTATCGTATATATATGAATTAATACCAATAAACTGAAAATTCTCAAAAACGTAGAAAAACGGCAAAATATTGTCTAATTCGATGATAATTTGTTTAAATCACATTAAGGAAAAGGGGATGATAAACGTCAAAATATTGCTAAATTCGATGATTTTTCGTACGAAACAAAATGCAAGAAAACCTGCTTAAAATGCAATATTATGCGAAATTCTGAGATTTGAAGGCCAAATCACATATTGTGATAATACATGAAATAGTATCGAAATATTGGTAAAAACGAATATATATACGTAATATTAAACTACATGAAAAACATGAAAAAATCACTATTTTACCATATTAGAGGATTTTCACTTCGAATCATAGAGCGAGATTTCCTATTATTTAGATCCATGAAAAGAGATATGACAATGTTATTTCCAATACAAATGAAAAAAATCAATGTGTTTTCATTAGATTAACTAAAATGTTCCTGATTTTCCGTTTATATTACCGATGGAAGATGTACTAGAAAACCGCTCTATTCCGGCTGAAACGTCGATATATGCAATAAAAACCGAACTTCTCCCCTTTTCAATATCTTTCTCAGTATTTTAACGATAAACAAATAAATGATTGAAAAGGAAGTATTAAAGGTTATTATCTAATGAATTCTGTGTGTGCATCATATTTATCGTATATATATGAATTAATACCAATGAACTGAAAATTCACAAAAACGTAGAAAAACGGCAAAATATTGTCTAATTCGATGATATTTTGTTTAAATCACATTAAGGAAAAGGGGATGATAAATGTCAAAATATTGCTAAATTCGATGATTTTTCGTACGAAACAAAATGCAAGAAAACCTGCTTGAAATGCAATATTATGCGAAATTCTGAGATTTGAAGGCCAAGTCACATATTGTGATAATACATGAAATAGTATCGAAATATTGGTAAAAACGAACATATATACGTAATATCAAACTACATGAAAAACGTGAAAAAAGTCACTATTTTACCATTTTTGAGGATTTTATCTTCGAATCATAGAGTGAGATTTCGTATTATTTAGATCCAAGAAAAGACATATGACAATGTTGTTTCCAATACAAATGATAAAAATCAATGTGTTTTCATTAGATTAACTATAATTTTCCTGATTATTCGTTTATATTACCGATGGAAGATGTACACGTAAAACCGCTCTATTCCGGCTGAAACGTCGATATATGCAATAAAAACCGAACTTCTCCCCTTTTCAATATCTTACTCAGTATTTTAACGAGAAACAAGTAAATGATTGAAAAAGGAGTATTAAAGGTTATTATCTAATGAATTATGAGTGTGCATCATATTTATCGTATATATATGAATTAATACTAATAAACTGAAAATTCACAAAAACGTAGAAAAACGGCAAAATATTGTCTAATTCGATGATATTTTGTTTAAATCACATTAAGGATAAGGGGATGATAAACGTCAAAATACTGCTAAATTCGGTGATTTTTCGTACGAAACAAAATGCAAGAAAACCTGCTTGAAATGCAATATTATGCGAAATTCTGAGATTTGAAGGCCAAATCACATATTGTGATACTACATGAAATACTATCGAAATATTGGTAAAAACGAATATATATACGTAATATCAAACTACATGAAAAACCTGAAAAAAGTCACTATTTTACCAAATTTGAGGATTTTAACTTCGAATCATAGAGCGAGGTTTCGTATTATTTAGATCCAAGAAAAGACATATGACAATGTTGTTTCCAATGCAAATGATAAGAATCAATGTGTTTTCATTAGAATTAACTAAAATGTTCCTCATTTTCCGTTTATATTACCGATGGAAGATGTACAAGAAAACCGCTCTATTCCGGCTGAAACGTCGATATATGCAATAAAAACCGAACTTCTCCCCTTTTCAATATCTTACTCAGTATTTAAACGAGAAACAAATAAATAAGTAAAGTATTATTAAAAAGTAAGTATTAAAGGTTATTATCTAATGAATTATGTGTGTGCATCATATTCATCGTATATATATGAATTAATACCAATAAACTGAAAATTCACAAAAACGTAGAAAAACGGCAAAATATTGTCTAATTCGATGATATTTTCTTTAAATCACATTAAGGAAAAGGGGATGATAAACGTCAAAATATTGCTAAATTCGATGATTTTTCGTACGAAACAAAATGCAAGAAAACCTGCTTAAAATGCAATATTATGCGAAATTCTGAGATTTGAAGGCCAAATCACATATTGTGATAATACATGAAATAGTATCGAAATATTGGTAAAAACGAATATATATACTTAATATCAAACTACATGAAAAACGTGAAAAAAGTCACTATTTTACCATATTTGAGGATTTTAACTTCGAATCATAGAGTGAGATTTCGTATTATTTAGATCCAAGAAAAGACGTATGACAATGTTGTTTCCAATACAAGTTGTTTACAATGATAAAAATCAATGAGTTTTCATTTGAATAAACAAAAATGTACCTGATTTTCCGTTTATATTACCAATGGAAGATGTACAAGAAAACCGCTCTAATCCGGCTGAAACGTCGATATATGCAATAAAAACCGAACTTCTCCCCTTTTCAATATCTTACTCAGTATTTAAACGAGAAACAAATAAATGATTGAAAAGGGAGTATTAAAGGTTATAATCTAATGAATTATGTGTGTGCATCATATTTATCGTATATATATGAATTAATACCAATAAACTGAAAATTCACAAAAACGTAGAAAAACGGCAAAATATTGTATAATTCGATGATATTTTGTTTAAATCACATTAAGGAAAAGGGGATGATAAACGTCAAAATATTGCTAAATTCGATGATTTTTCGTACGAAACAAAATGCAAGAAAACCTGCTTGAAATGCAATATTTTGCGAAATTCTGAGATTTGAAGGCCAAATCACATATTGTGATAATACATGAAATAGTATCGAAATATTGGTAAAAACGAACATATATACGTAATATCAAACTACATGAAAAACGTGAAAAAAGTCACTATTTTACCATTTTTGAGGATTTTAACTTCGAATCATAGAGTGAGATTTCGTATTATTTAGATCCAAGAAAAGACATATGACAATGTTGTTTCCAATACAAATGATAAAAATCAATGTGTTTTCATTAGATTAACTATAATGTTCCTGATTATTCGTTTATATTACCGATGGAAGATGTACACGTAAAACCGCTCTATTCCGGCGGAAACGTCGATATATGCAATAAAAACCGAACTTCTCCCCTTTTCAATATCTTACTCAGTATTTTAACGAGAAACAAGTAAATGATTGAAAAAGGAGTATTAAAGGTTATTATCTAATGAATTATGAGTGTGCATCATATATATCGTATATATATGAATTAATACCAATAAACTGAAAATTCACAAAAACGTAGAAAAACGGCAAAATATTGTATAATTCGATGATATTTTGTTTAAATCACATTAAGGAAAAGGGGATGATAAACATCAAAATATTGCTAAATTCGGTGATTTTTCGTACGAAACAAAATGCAAGAAAACCTGCTTGAAATGCAATATTATGCGAAATTCTGAGATTTGAAGGCCAAATCACATATTGTGATACTACGTGAAATACTATCGAAATATTGGTAAAAACGAATATATATACGTAATATCAAACTACATGAAAAACCTGAAAAAAGTCACTATTTTACCAAATTTTAGGATTTTAACTTCGAATCATAGAGCGAGGTTTCGTATTATTTAGATCCAAGAAAAGACATATGACAATGTTGTTTCCAATGCAAATGATAAGAATCAATGTGTTTTCATTAGAATTAACTAAAATGTTCCTCATTTTCCGTTTATAATACCGATGGAAGATGTACAAGAAAACCGCTCTATTCCGGCTGAAACGTCGATATATGCAATAAAAACCGAACTTCTCCCCTTTTCAATATCTTACTCAGTATTTAAACGAGAAACAAATAAATAAGTAAAGTATTAGTAAAAGTAAGTATTAAAGGTTATTATCTAATGAATTATGTGTATGCATCATATTCACCGTATATATATGAATTAATACCAATAAACTGAAAATTCTCAAAAACGTAGAAAAACGGCAAAATATTGTCTAATTTGATGATGTTTTGTTTAAATCACATTAAGGAAAAGGGGATGATAAACGTCAAAATACTGCTAAATTCGGTGATTTTTCGTACGAAACAAAATGCAAGAAAACCTGCTTGAAATGCAATATTATGCGAAATTCTGAGATTTGAAAGCCAAATCACATATTGTGATAATACATGAAATAGTATCGAAATATTGGTAAAAACGAATATATATACGTAATATTAAACTACATGAAAAACATGAAAAAAATCACTATTTTACCATATTAGAGGATTTTCACTTCGAATCATAGAGCGAGATTTCCTATTATTTAGATCCATGAAAAGAGATATGACAATGTTATTTCCAATACAAATGATAAAAATCAATGAGTTTTCATTTGAATAAACAAAAATGTACCTGATTTTCCGTTTATATTACCGATGGAAGATGTACAAGAAAACCGCTCTATTCCGGCTGAAACGTCGATATATGCAATAAAAACCGAACTTCTCCCCTTTTCAATATCTTACTCAGAATTTTAACGAGAAACATGTAAATGATTGAAAAGGGAGTATTAAAGGTTATTATCTAATGAATTATGAGTGTGCATCATATTTATCGTATATATATGAATTAATACCAATAAACTGAAAATTCTCAAAAACGTAGAAAAACGGCAAAATATTGTCTAATTCGATGATAATTTGTTTAAATCACATTAAGGAAAAGGGGATGATAAACGTCAAAATATTGCTAAATTCGATGATTTTTCGTACGAAACAAAATGCAAGAAAACCTGCTTAAAATGCAATATTATGCGAAATTCTGAGATTTGAAGGCCAAATCACATATTGTGATAATACATGAAATAGTATCGAAATATTGGTAAAAACGAATATATATACGTAATATTAAACTACATGAAAAACATGAAAAAAATCACTATTTTACCATATTAGAGGATTTTCACTTCGAATCATAGAGCGAGATTTCCTATTATTTAGATCCATGAAAAGAGATATGACAATGTTATTTCCAATACAAATGAAAAAAATCAATGTGTTTTCATTAGATTAACTAAAATGTTCCTGATTTTCCGTTTATATTACCGATGGAAGATGTACTAGAAAACCGCTCTATTCCGGCTGAAACGTCGATATATGCAATAAAAACCGAACTTCTCCCCTTTTCAATATCTTTCTCAGTATTTTAACGATAAACAAATAAATGATTGAAAAGGAAGTATTAAAGGTTATTATCTAATGAATTCTGTGTGTGCATCATATTTATCGTATATGCAAACAAGCCTGAATGGTCCCCAGGACTATATACAACTGAAAACTCACACCCCAGAAGTGACTCGAACCCATACTCCCACAACTGGTATGTACAGGGACGCCTTAATCCGCTTGACCATCACGACCGGACATAAGGAAGTGATAGCCGAGGCTATATGAACCACTTCCCCGCCGGCACTCGGATGGTAATCTTGGGCATAGCATTTTATCAAATCACCTCATTCTTTGGGGCACACGTGAGGAACACAAATGCAAACAAGCCTGAATGGTCCCCAGGACTATATACAACTGAAAACTCACACCCCAGAAGTGACTCGAACCCATACTCCCACAACTGGTATGTACAGGGACGCCTTAATCCGCTTGACCATCACGACCGGACATAAGGAAGTGATAGCCGAGGCTATATGAACCACTTCCCCGCCGGCACTCGGATGGTAATCTTGGGCATAGCATTTTATCAAATCACCTCATTCTTTGGGGCACACGTGAGGAACACAAATGCAAACAAGCCTGAATGGTCCCCAGGACTATATACAACTGAAAATTTGATAAAATGCTATGCCCAAGATTACCATCCGAGTGCCGGCGGGGAAGTGGTTCATATAGCCTCGGCTATCACTTCCTTATGTCCGGTCGTGATGGTCAAGCGGATTAAGGCGTCCCTGTACATACCAGTTGTGGGAGTATGGGTTCGAGTCACTTCTGGGGTGTGAGTTTTCAGTTGTATATAGTCCTGGGGACCATTCAGGCTTGTTTGCATTTGTGTTCCTCACGTGTGCCCCAAAGAATGAGGTGATTTGATAAAATGCTATGCCCAAGATTACCATCCGAGTGCCGGCGGGGAAGTGGTTCATATAGCCTCGGCTATCACTTCCTTATGTCCGGTCGTGATGGTCAAGCGGATTAAGGCGTCCCTGTACATACCAGTTGTGGGAGTATGGGTTCGAGTCACTTCTGGGGTGTGAGTTTTCAGTTATCGTATATATATGAATTAATACCAATGAACTGAAAATTCACAAAAACGTAGAAAAACGGCAAAATATTGTCTAATTCGATGATATTTTGTTTAAATCACATTAAGGAAAAGGGGATGATAAACGTCAAAATATTGCTAAATTCGATGATTTTTCGTACGAAACAAAATGCAAGAAAACCTACTTGAAATGCAATATTATGCGAAATTCTGAGATTTGAAGGCCAAGTCACATATTGTGATAATACATGAAATAGTATCGAAATATTGGTAAAAACGAACATATATACGTAATATCAAACTACATGAAAAACGTGAAAAAAGTCACTATTTTACCATTTTTGAGGATTTTAACTTCGAATCATAGAGTGAGATTTCGTATTATTTAGATCCAAGAAAAGACATATGACAATGTTGTTTCCAATACAAATGATAAAAATCAATGTGTTTTCATTAGATTAACTATAATGTTCCTGATTATTCGTTTATATTACCGATGGAAGATGTACACGTAAAACCGCTCTATTCCGGCTGAAACGTCGATATATGCAATAAAAACCGAACTTCTCCCCTTTTCAATATCTTACTCAGTATTTTAACGAGAAACAAGTAAATGATTGAAAAAGGAGTATTAAAGGTTATTATCTAATGAATTATGAGTGTGCATCATATATATCGTATATATATGAATTAATACCAATAAACTGAAAATTCACAAAAACGTAGAAAAACGGCAAAATATTGTATAATTCGATGATATTTTGTTTAAATCACATTAAGGAAAAGGGGATGATAAACATCAAAATATTGCTAAATTCGGTGATTTTTCGTACGAAACAAAATGCAAGAAAACCTGCTTGAAATGCAATATTATGCGAAATTCTGAGATTTGAAGGCCAAATCACATATTGTGATACTACGTGAAATACTATCGAAATATTGGTAAAAACGAATATATATACGTAATATCAAACTACATGAAAAACCTGAAAAAAGTCACTATTTTACCAAATTTTAGGATTTTAACTTCGAATCATAGAGCGAGGTTTCGTATTATTTAGATCCAAGAAAAGACATATGACAATGTTGTTTCCAATGCAAATGATAAGAATCAATGTGTTTTCATTAGAATTAACTAAAATGTTCCTCATTTTCCGTTTATAATACCGATGGAAGATGTACAAGAAAACCGCTCTATTCCGGCTGAAACGTCGATATATGCAATAAAAACCGAACTTCTCCCCTTTTCAATATCTTACTCAGTATTTAAACGAGAAACAAATAAATAAGTAAAGTATTAGTAAAAGTAAGTATTAAAGGTTATTATCTAATGAATTATGTGTGTGCATCATATTCACCGTATATATATGAATTAATACCAATAAACTGAAAATTCTCAAAAACGTAGAAAAACGGCAAAATATTGTCTAATTCGATGATATTTTGTTTAAATCACATTAAGGAAAAGGGGATGATAAACGTCAAAATATTGCTAAATTCGATGATTTTTCGTACGAAACAAAATGCAAGAAAACCTGCTTAAAATGCAATATTATGCGAAATTCTGAGATTTGAATGACAAATCACATATTGTGATACTACATGAAATAGTATCGAAATATTGGTAAAAACGAATATATATACGTAATATCAAACTACATGAAAAACATGAAAAAAATCACTATTTTACCATATTAGAGGATTTTCACTTCGAATCATAGAGCGAGATTTCCTATTATTTAGATCCATGAAAAGGGATATGACAATGGTTTTTCCAATACAAATGATAAAAATCAATGTGTTTTCATTAGATTAACTAAAATGTTCCTGATTTTCCGTTTATATTACCGATGGAAGATGTACACGTAAAACCGCTCTATTCCGGCTGAAACGTCGATATATGCAATAAAAACCGAACTTCTCCCCTTTTCAATATCTTACTCAGAATTTTAACGAGAAACATGTAAATGATTGAAAAGGGAGTATTAAAGGTTATTATCTAATGAATTATGAGTGTGCATCATATTTATCGTATATATATGAATTAATACCAATAAACTGAAAATTCTCAAAAACGTAGAAAAACGGCAAAATATTGTCTAATTTGATGATATTTTGTTTAAATCACATTAAGGAAAAGGGGATGATAAACGTCAAAATACTGCTAAATTCGGTGATTTTTCGTACGAAACAAAATGCAAGAAAACCTGCTTGAAATGCAATATTATGCGAAATTCTGAGATTTGAAAGCCAAATCACATATTGTGATACTACATGAAATACTATCGAAATATTGGTAAAAACGAATATATATACGTAATATCAAACTACAAGAAAAACATGAAAAAAATCACTATTTTACCATATTAGAGGATTTTCACTTCGAATCATAGAGCGAGATTTCCTATTATTTAGATCCAAGAAAAGACATATGACAATGTTGTTTCCAATACAAATGATAAAAATCAATGAGTTTTCATTTGAATAAACAAAAATGTACCTGATTTTACGTTTATATTACCGATGGAAGATGTACAAGAAAACCGCTCTATTCCGGCTGAAACGTCGATATATGCAATAAAAACCGAACTTCTCCCCTTTTCAATATCTTACTCAGTATTTTAACGAGAAACAAGTAAATGATTGAAAAGGGAGTATTAAAGGTTATTATCTAATGAATTATGAGTGTGCATCATATTTATCGTATATATATGAATTAAAACCAATAAACTGAAAATTCTCAAAAACGTAGAAAAACGGCAAAATATTGTCTAATTTGATGATGTTTTGTTTAAATCACATTAAGGAAAAGGGGATGATAAACGTCAAAATACTGCTAAATTCGGTGATTTTTCGTACGAAACAAAATGCAAGAAAACCTGCTTGAAATGCAATATTATGCGAAATTCTGAGATTTGAAAGCCAAATCACATATTGTGATAATACATGAAATAGTATCGAAATATTGGTAAAAACGAATATATATACGTAATATTAAACTACATGAAAAACATGAAAAAAATCACTATTTTACCATATTAGAGGATTTTCACTTCGAATCATAGAGCGAGATTTCCTATTATTTAGATCCATGAAAAGAGATATGACAATGTTATTTCCAATACAAATGATAAAAATCAATGAGTTTTCATTTGAATAAACAAAAATGTACCTGATTTTCCGTTTATATTACCGATGGAAGATGTACAAGAAAACCGCTCTATTCCGGCTGAAACGTCGATATATGCAATAAAAACCGAACTTCTCCCCTTTTCAATATCTTACTCAGAATTTTAACGAGAAACATGTAAATGATTGAAAAGGGAGTATTAAAGGTTATTATCTAATGAATTATGAGTGTGCATCATATTTATCGTATATATATGAATTAATACCAATAAACTGAAAATTCTCAAAAACGTAGAAAAACGGCAAAATATTGTCTAATTCGATGATAATTTGTTTAAATCACATTAAGGAAAAGGGGATGATAAACGTCAAAATATTGCTAAATTCGATGATTTTTCGTACGAAACAAAATGCAAGAAAACCTGCTTAAAATGCAATATTATGCGAAATTCTGAGATTTGAAGGTCAAATCACATATTGTGATAATACATGAAATAGTATCGAAATATTGGTAAAAACGAATATATATACGTAATATTAAACTACATGAAAAACATGAAAAAAATCACTATTTTACCATATTAGAGGATTTTCACTTCGAATCATAGAGCGAGATTTCCTATTATTTAGATCCATGAAAAGAGATATGACAATGTTATTTCTTATACAAATGAAAAAAATCAATGTGTTTTCATTAGATTAACTAAAATGTTCCTGATTTTCCGTTTATATTACCGATGGAAGATGTACTAGAAAACCGCTCTATTCCGGCTGAAACGTCGATATATGCAATAAAAACCGAACTTCTCCCCTTTTCAATATCTTTCTCAGTATTTTAACGATAAACAAATAAATGATTGAAAAGGAAGTATTAAAGGTTATTATCTAATGAATTCTGTGTGTGCATCATATTTATCGTATATATATGAATTAATACCAATGAACTGAAAATTCACAAAAACGTAGAAAAACAGCAAAATATTGTCTAATTCGATGATATTTTGTTTAAATCACATTAAGGAAAAGGGGATGATAAACGTCAAAATATTGCTAAATTCGATGATTTTTCGTACGAAACAAAATGCAAGAAAACCTGCTTGAAATGCAATATTATGCGAAATTCTGAGATTTGAAGGCCAAGTCACATATTGTGATAATACATGAAATAGTATCGAAATATTGGTAAAAACGAACATATATACGTAATATCAAACTACATGAAAAACGTGAAAAAAGTCACTATTTTACCATTTTTGAGGATTTTAACTTCGAATCATAGAGTGAGATTTCGTATTATTTAGATCCAAGAAAAGACATATGACAATGTTGTTTCCAATACAAATGATAAAAATCAATGTGTTTTCATTAGATTAACTATAATGTTCCTGATTATTCGTTTATATTACCGATGGAAGATGTACACGTAAAACCGCTCTATTCCGGCTGAAACGTCGATATATGCAATAAAAACCGAACTTCTCCCCTTTTCAATATCTTACTCAGTATTTTAACGAGAAACAAGTAAATGATTGAAAAAGGAGTATTAAAGGTTATTATCTAATGAATTATGAGTGTGCATCATATATATCGTATATATATGAATTAATACCAATAAACTGAAAATTCACAAAAACGTAGAAAAACGGCAAAATATTGTATAATTCGATGATATTTTGTTTAAATCACATTAAGGAAAAGGGGATGATAAACATCAAAATATTGCTAAATTCGGTGATTTTTCGTACGAAACAAAATGCAAGAAAACCTGCTTGAAATGCAATATTATGCGAAATTCTGAGATTTGAAGGCCAAATCACATATTGTGATACTACGTGAAATACTATCGAAATATTGGTAAAAACGAATATATATACGTAATATCAAACTACATGAAAAACCTGAAAAAAGTCACTATTTTACCAAATTTTAGGATTTTAACTTCGAATCATAGAGCGAGGTTTCGTATTATTTAGATCCAAGAAAAGACATATGACAATGTTGTTTCCAATGCAAATGATAAGAATCAATGTGTTTTCATTAGAATTAACTAAAATGTTCCTCATTTTCCGTTTATAATACCGATGGAAGATGTACAAGAAAACCGCTCTATTCCGGCTGAAACGTCGATATATGCAATAAAAACCGAACTTCTCCCCTTTTCAATATCTTACTCAGTATTTAAACGAGAAACAAATAAATAAGTAAAGTATTAGTAAAAGTAAGTATTAAAGGTTATTATCTAATGAATTATGTGTGTGCATCATATTCACCGTATATATATGAATTAATACCAATAAACTGAAAATTCTCAAAAACGTAGAAAAACGGCAAAATATTGTCTAATTCGATGATATTTTGTTTAAATCACATTAAGGAAAAGGGGATGATAAACGTCAAAATATTGCTAAATTCGATGATTTTTCGTACGAAACAAAATGCAAGAAAACCTGCTTAAAATGCAATATTATGCGAAATTCTGAGATTTGAATGACAAATCACATATTGTGATACTACATGAAATAGTATCGAAATATTGGTAAAAACGAATATATATACGTAATATCAAACTACATGAAAAACATGAAAAAAATCACTATTTTACCATATTAGAGGATTTTCACTTCGAATCATAGAGCGAGATTTCCTATTATTTAGATCCATGAAAAGGGATATGACAATGGTTTTTCCAATACAAATGATAAAAATCAATGTGTTTTCATTAGATTAACTAAAATGTTCCTGATTTTCCGTTTATATTACCGATGGAAGATGTACACGTAAAACCGCTCTATTCCGGCTGAAACGTCGATATATGCAATAAAAACCGAACTTCTCCCCTTTTCAATATCTTACTCAGAATTTTAACGAGAAACATGTAAATGATTGAAAAGGGAGTATTAAAGGTTATTATCTAATGAATTATGAGTGTGCATCATATTTATCGTATATATATGAATTAATACCAATAAACTGAAAATTCTCAAAAACGTAGAAAAACGGCAAAATATTGTCTAATTTGATGATATTTTGTTTAAATCACATTAAGGAAAAGGGGATGATAAACGTCAAAATACTGCTAAATTCGGTGATTTTTCGTACGAAACAAAATGCAAGAAAACCTGCTTGAAATGCAATATTATGCGAAATTCTGAGATTTGAAAGCCAAATCACATATTGTGATACTACATGAAATACTATCGAAATATTGGTAAAAACGAATATATATACGTAATATCAAACTACAAGAAAAACATGAAAAAAATCACTATTTTACCATATTAGAGGATTTTCACTTCGAATCATAGAGCGAGATTTCCTATTATTTAGATCCAAGAAAAGACATATGACAATGTTGTTTCCAATACAAATGATAAAAATCAATGAGTTTTCATTTGAATAAACAAAAATGTACCTGATTTTACGTTTATATTACCGATGGAAGATGTACAAGAAAACCGCTCTATTCCGGCTGAAACGTCGATATATGCAATAAAAACCGAACTTCTCCCCTTTTCAATATCTTACTCAGTATTTTAACGAGAAACAAGTAAATGATTGAAAAGGGAGTATTAAAGGTTATTATCTAATGAATTATGAGTGTGCATCATATTTATCGTATATATATGAATTAAAACCAATAAACTGAAAATTCTCAAAAACGTAGAAAAACGGCAAAATATTGTCTAATTTGATGATGTTTTGTTTAAATCACATTAAGGAAAAGGGGATGATAAACGTCAAAATACTGCTAAATTCGGTGATTTTTCGTACGAAACAAAATGCAAGAAAACCTGCTTGAAATGCAATATTATGCGAAATTCTGAGATTTGAAAGCCAAATCACATATTGTGATAATACATGAAATAGTATCGAAATATTGGTAAAAACGAATATATATACGTAATATTAAACTACATGAAAAACATGAAAAAAATCACTATTTTACCATATTAGAGGATTTTCACTTCGAATCATAGAGCGAGATTTCCTATTATTTAGATCCATGAAAAGAGATATGACAATGTTATTTCCAATACAAATGATAAAAATCAATGAGTTTTCATTTGAATAAACAAAAATGTACCTGATTTTCCGTTTATATTACCGATGGAAGATGTACAAGAAAACCGCTCTATTCCGGCTGAAACGTCGATATATGCAATAAAAACCGAACTTCTCCCCTTTTCAATATCTTACTCAGAATTTTAACGAGAAACATGTAAATGATTGAAAAGGGAGTATTAAAGGTTATTATCTAATGAATTATGAGTGTGCATCATATTTATCGTATATATATGAATTAATACCAATAAACTGAAAATTCTCAAAAACGTAGAAAAACGGCAAAATATTGTCTAATTCGATGATAATTTGTTTAAATCACATTAAGGAAAAGGGGATGATAAACGTCAAAATATTGCTAAATTCGATGATTTTTCGTACGAAACAAAATGCAAGAAAACCTGCTTAAAATGCAATATTATGCGAAATTCTGAGATTTGAAGGTCAAATCACATATTGTGATAATACATGAAATAGTATCGAAATATTGGTAAAAACGAATATATATACGTAATATTAAACTACATGAAAAACATGAAAAAAATCACTATTTTACCATATTAGAGGATTTTCACTTCGAATCATAGAGCGAGATTTCCTATTATTTAGATCCATGAAAAGAGATATGACAATGTTATTTCTTATACAAATGATAAAAATCAATGTGTTTTCATTAGATTAACTAAAATGTTCCTGATTTTCCGTTTATATTACCGATGGAAGATGTACTAGAAAACCGCTCTATTCCGGCTGAAACGTCGATATATGCAATAAAAACCGAACTTCTCCCCTTTTCAATATCTTTCTCAGTATTTTAACGATAAACAATAAATGATTGAAAAGGAAGTATTAAAGGTTATTATCTAATGAATTCTGTGTGTGCATCATATTTATCGTATATATATGAATTAATACCAATGAACTGAAAATTCACAAAAACGTAGAAAAACAGCAAAATATTGTCTAATTCGATGATATTTTGTTTAAATCACATTAAGGAAAAGGGGATGATAAACGTCAAAATATTGCTAAATTCGATGATTTTTCGTACGAAACAAAATGCAAGAAAACCTGCTTGAAATGCAATATTATGCGAAATTCTGAGATTTGAAGGCCAAGTCACATATTGTGATAATACATGAAATAGTATCGAAATATTGGTAAAAACGAACATATATACGTAATATCAAACTACATGAAAAACGTGAAAAAAGTCACTATTTTACCATTTTGAGGATTTTAACTTCGAATCATAGAGTGAGATTTCGTATTATTTAGATCCAAGAAAAGACATATGACAATGTTGTTTCCAATACAAATGATAAAAATCAATGTGTTTTCATTAGATTAACTATAATGTTCCTGATTATTCGTTTATATTACCGATGGAAGATGTACACGTAAAACCGCTCTATTCCGGCTGAAACGTCGATATATGCAATAAAAACCGAACTTCTCCCCTTTTCAATATCTTACTCAGTATTTTAACGAGAAACAAGTAAATGATTGAAAAAGGAGTATTAAAGGTTATTATCTAATGAATTATGAGTGTGCATCATATTTATCGTATATATATGAATTAATACCTAATAAACTGAAAATTCACAAAAACGTAGAAAAACTGGCAAAATATTGTCTAATTCGATGATATTTTGTTTAAATCACATTAAGGATAAGGGGATGATAAACGTCAAAATACTGCTAAATTCGGTGATTTTTCGTACGAAACAAAATGCAAGAAAACATGCTTGAAATGCAATATTATGCGAAATTCTGAGATTTGAAGGCCAAATCACATATTGTGATACTACATGAAATACTATCGAAATATTGGTTAAAACGAATATATATACGTAATATCAAACTACATGAAAAACCTGAAAAAAGTCACTATTTTACCAAATTTGAGGATTTTAACTTCGAATCATAGAGCGAGGTTTCGTATTATTTAGATCCAAGAAAAGACATATGACAATGTTGTTTCCAATGCAAATGATAAGAATCAATGTGTTTTCATTAGAATTAACTAAAATGTTCCTCATTTTCCGTTTATATTACCGATGGAAGATGTACACGTAAAACCGCTCTATTCCGGCTGAAACGTCGATATATGCAATAAAAACCGAACTTCTCCCCTTTTCAATATCTTACTCAGTATTTAAACGAGAAACAAATAAATAAGTAAAGTATTAGTAAAAGTAAGTATTAAAGGTTATTATCTAATGAATTATGTGTGTGCATCATATTCATCGTATATATATGAATTAATACCAATAAACTGAAAATTCACAAAAACGTAGAAAAACGGCAAAATATTGTCTAATTCGATGATATTTTCTTTAAATCACATTAAGGAAAAGGGATAAACGTCAAAATATTGCTAAATTCGATGATTTTTCGTACGAAACAAAATGCAAGAAAACCTGCTTGAAATGCAATATTATGCGAAATTCTGAGATTTGAAGGCCAAATCACATATTGTGATACTACATGAAATACTATCGAAATATTGGTAAAAACGAATATATATACGTAATATCAAACTACGTGAAAAACGTGAAAAAAGTCACTATTTTACCAAATTTGAGGATTTTAACTTCGATTCATAGAGCGAGGTTTCGTATTATTTAGATCCAAGAAAAGACATATGACAATGTTGTTTCCAATGCAAATGATAAGAATAAATGTATTTTCATTCAGAATTAACTAAAATGTTCCTCATTTTCCGTTTATATTAATGATGGAAGATGTACAAGAAAACCGCTCTATTCCGGCTGAAACGTCGATATATGAAATAAAAACCGAACTTCTCCCCTTTTCAATATCTTACTCAGTATTTTAACGAGAAACAAATAAATGATTGAAAAGGGAGTATTAAAGGTTATTATCTAATGAATTATGTGTGTGCATCATATTTATCGTATATTATGAATTAATACCAATAAACTGAAAATTCACAAAAACGTAGAAAAACGGTAAAATATTGTATCGATGATATTTTGTTTAAATCACATAAGAAAAAGGGGATGATAAACGTCAAAATATTGCTAAATTCGATGATTTTTCGTACGAAACAAAATGCAAGAAAACCTGCTTAAAATGCAATATTATGCGAAATTCTGAGATTTGAAGGACAAATCACATATTGTGATACTACATGAAATAGTATCGAAATATTGGTAAAAACGAATATATATACGTAATATCAAACTACATGAAAAACAGTGAAAAAAGTCACTATTTTACCATATTAGAGGATTTTCACTTCGAATCATAGAGCGAGATTTCCTATTATTTAGATCCAAGAAAAGAGATATGACAATGTTGTTTCCAATACAAATGATAAAAATCAATGTGTTTTCATTAGAATTAACTAAAATGTTCCTGATTATTCCGTTTATATTACCGATGGAAGATGTACACGTAAAACCGCTCTAATCCGGCTGAAACGTCGATATATGCAATAAAAACCGAACTTCTCCCCTTTTCAATATCTTACTCAGTATTTAACCGAGAAACAAAGTAAATGATTGAAAAGGGAGTATTAAAGGTTATTATCTAATGAATTATGTGTGTGCATCATATTATCGTATATATATGAATTAATACCAATAAACTGAAAATTCACATAAACGTAGAAAAACGGCAAAATATTGTCTAATTCGATGATATTTTGTTTAAATCACATTAAGGAATAGGGGATGATAAACGTCAAAATATTGCTAAATTCGATGATTTTTCGTACGAAACAAAATGCAAGAAAACCTGCTTAAAATGCAATATTATGCGAAATTCTGAGATTTGAAGGACAAATCACATATTGTGATACTACATGAAATAGTATCGAAATATTGGTAAAAACGAGTATATATACGTTATATCAAACTACATGAAAAACGTGAAAAAAATCACTATTTTACCTAATTTGAGGATTTTAACTTCGAATCATAGAGCAAGGTTTCGTATTATTTAGATCCAAGAAAAGACATATGACAATGTTGTTTCCAATACAAATGATAAAAATCAATGAGTTTTCATTAGATTAACTAAAATGTTCCTGATTTTCCGTTTATATTACCGATGGAAGATGTACACGTAAAACCGCTTTAATCCGGCAGAAACGTCGATATATGCAATAAAAACCGAACTTCTCCCCTTTTTCAATATCTTACTCAGTATTTAAACGAGAAACAAATAAATAAGTAAAGTATTAGTAAAAGTAAGTATTAAAGGTTATTATCTAATGAATTATGTGTGTGCATCATATTTATCGTATATATATATGAATTAATACCAATAAACTGAAAATTCACAAAAACGTAGGAAAACGGCAAAATATTTTCTAATTCGATGATATTTTGTTTAGATCACATTAAGGAAAAGGGGATGATAAACGTCAAAATATTGCTAAATTCGATGATTTTTCGTACGAAACAAAAATGCAAGAAAACCTGCTTAAAATGCAATATTTTGCGAAATTCTGAGATTTGAAGGCCAAATCACATATTGTGATACTACATGAAATACTATCGAAATATTGGTAAAAACGAATATATATACGTAATATCAAACTACGTGAAAAACGTGAAAAAAGTCAATATTTTACCAAATTTGAGGATTTTAACTTCGAATCATTGAGCAAGGTTTCGTATTATTTAGATCCAAGAAAAGACATATGACAATGTTGTTTCCAATGCAAATGATAAGAATCAATGTGTTTTCATTAGAATTAACTAAAATGTTCCTGATTTTCCGTTTATATTACCGATGGAAGATGTACAAGAAAACCGCTCTATACCGGCTGAAACGTCGATATATGCAATACAAACCGAACTTCTCCCCTTTTCAATATCTTACTCAGTATTTTACGAGAAACAAATAAATGATTGAAAAGGGAGTATTAAAGGTTATTATCTAATGAATTATGTGTGTGCATCATATTTATCGTATATTTATGAATTAATACCAATAAACTGAAAATCGACAAAAACGTAGAAAAACGGCAAAATATTGCCTAATTCGATGATATTTTGTTTAAATCACATTAAGGAAAAGGGGATGATAAACGTCAAAATATTGTTAAATTCGATGATTTTTCGTACGAAACAAAATGCAAGAAAACCTGCTTAAAATGCAATATTATGCGAAATTCTGAGATTTGAAGGCCGAATCACATATTGTGATACTACATGAAATAGTTTCAAAATATTGGTAAAAACGAATATATATACGTAATATCAAACTACATGAAAAACATGAAAAAAATCACTATTTTACCATATTAGAGGATTTTCACTTCGAATCATAGAGCGAGATTTCCTATTATTTAGATTCAAGATAAGAGATATGACAATGTTGTTTCCAATACAAATGATAAAAATCAATGTGTTTTCTTTAGAATTAACTAAAATGTTCCTCATTTTCCGTTTATATTACCGATGGAAGATGTACAAGAAAACCGCTCTATTCCGGCTGAAACGTCGATATATGCAATAAAAACCGAACTTCTCCCCTTTTCAATATCTTACTCAGTATTTAAACGAGAAACAAATAAATGATTGAAAAGGGAGTATTAAAGGTTATAATCTAATGAATTATGTGTGTGCATCATATTTATCGTATATATATGAATTAATACCAATAAACTGAAAATTCACAAAAACGTAGAAAAACGGCAAAATATTGTATAATTCGATGATATTTTGTTTAAATCACATTAAGGAAAAGGGGATGATAAACGTCAAAATATTGCTAAATTCGATGATTTTTCGTACGAAACAAAATGCAAGAAAACCTGCTTAAAATGCAATATTATGCGAAATTCTGAGATTTGAAGGACAAATCACATATTGTGATACTACATGAAATAGTATCGAAATATTGGTAAAAACGAATATATATACGTAATATCAAACTACATGAAAAACATGAAAAAAATCACTATTTTACCATATTAGAGGATTTTCACTTCGAATCATAGAGCGAGATTTCCTATTATTTAGATCCATGAAAAGGGATATGACAATGGTTTTTCCAATACAAATGATAAAAATCAATGTGTTTTCATTATATTAACTAAAATGTTCCTGATTTTCCGTTTATATTACCGATGGAAGATGTACACGTAAAACCGCTCTATTCCGGCTGAAACGTCGACATATGCAATAAAAACCGAACTTCTCCCCTTTTCAATATCTTACTCAGAATTTTAACGAGAAACATGTAAATGATTGAAAAGGGAGTATTAAAGGTTATTATCTAATGAATTACGAGTGTGCATCATATTTATCGTATATATATGAATTAATACCAATAAACTGAAAATTCACAAAAACGTAGAAAAACGGTAAAATATTGTCTAATTCGATGATATTTTGTTTAAATCACATTAAGGAAAAGGGGATGATAAACGTCAAAATACTGCTAAATTCGGTGATTTTTCGTACGAAACAAAATGCAAGAAAACCTGCTTGAAATGCAATATTATGCGAAATTCTGAGATTTGAAGGCCAAATCACATATTGTGATACTACATGAAATACTATCGAAATATTGGTAAAAACGAATATATATACGTAATATCAAACTACAAGAAAAACATGAAAAAAATCACTATTTTACCATATTAGAGGATTTTCACTTCGAATCATAGAGCGAGATTTCCTATTATTTAGATCCAAGAAAAGACATGACAATGTTGTTTCCAATACAAATGATAAAAATCAATGAGTTTTCATTTGAATAAACAAAAATGTACCTGATTTTCCGTTTATATTACCGATGGAAGATGTACAAGAAAACCGCTCTATTCCGGCTGAAACGTCGATATATGCAAAAAAATCCGAATTTCTCCCCTTTTCAATATCTTACTCAGTATTTAAACGAGAAACAAATAAATGATTGAAAAGGGAGTATTAAAGGTTATAATCTAATGAATTATGTGTGTGCATCATATATATCGTATATATATGAATTAATACCAATAAACTGAAAATTCACAAAAACGTAGAAAAACGGCAAAATATTGTATAATTCGATGATATTTTGTTTAAATCACATTAAGGAAAAGGGGATGATAAACATCAAAATATTGCTAAATTCGATGATTTTTCGTACGAAACAAATGCAAGAAAACCTGCTTAAAATGCAATATTATGCGAAATTCTGAGATTTGAAGGACAAATAACATATTGTGATACTACATGAAATAGTATCGAAATATTGGTAAAAACGAATATATATACGTAATATTAAACTACATGAAAAACATGAAAAAAATCACTATTTTACCATATTAGAGGATTTTCACTTCGAATCATAGAGCGAGATTTCCTATTATTTAGATCCATGAAAAGAGATATGACAATGTTATTTCCAATACAAATGATAAAAATCAATGTGTTTTCATTAGATTAACTAAAATGTTCCTGATTTTCCGTTTATATTACCGATGGAAGATGTACACGTAAAACCGCTTTATTCCAGCTGAAACGTCGATATATGCAATAAAAACCGAACTTCTCCCCTTTTCAATATCTTACTCAGTATTTTAACGAGAAACAAGTAAATGATTGAAAAGGGAGTATTAAAGGTTATTATCTAATGAATTATGAGTGTGCATCATATTTATCGTATATATACGAATTAATACCAATAAACTGAAAATTCACAAAAACGTAGAAAAATGGCAAAATATTGTCTAATTCGATGATATTTTGTTTAAATCACATTAAGGAAAAGGGGATGATAAACGTCAAAATTCTGCTAAATTTGGTGATTTTTCGTACGAAACAAAATGCAAGAAAACATGCTTGAAATGCAATATTATGCGAAATTCTGAGATTTGAAGGCCAAATCACATATTGTGATACTACATGAAATACTATCGAAATATTGGTAAAAACGAATATATATACGTAATATCAAACTACGTGAAAAACGTGAAAAAAGTCAGTATTTTACCAAATTTGAGGATTTTAACTTCGAATCATAGAGCGAGGTTTCGTATTATTTAGATCCAAGAAAAGACATATGACAATGTTGTTTCCAATGCAAATGATAAGAATCAATGTGTTTTCTTTAGAATTAACTAAAATGTTCCTCATTTTCCGTTTATATTACCGATGGAAGATGTGCAAGAAAACCGCTCTATTCCAGCTGAAACGTCGATATATGCAATAAAAACCGAACTTCTCCCCTTTTCAATATCTTACTCAGTATTTTAACGATAAACAAATAAATGATTGAAAAGGAAGTATTAAAGGTTATTATCTAATGAATTCTGTGTGTGCATCATATTTATCGTATATTTATGAATTAATACCAATAAACTGAAAATTCACAAAAACGTAGAAAAACGGCAAAATATTGTCTAATTCGATGATATTTTGTTTAAATCACATTAAGGAAAAGGGGATGATAAACGTCAAAATATTGCTAAATTCGATGATTTTTCGTACGAAACAAAATGCAAGAAAACCTGCTTAAAATGCAATATTATGCGAAATTCTGAGATTTGAAGGACAAATCACATATTGTGATACTACATGAAATAGTATCGAAATATTGGTAAAACGAATATATATACGTAATATCAAACTACATGAAAAACATGAAAAAAATCACTATTTTACCATATTAGAGGATTTTCACTTCGAATCATAGAGCGAGATTTCCTATTATTTAGATCCATGAAAAGAGATATGACAATGGTTTTTCCAATACAAATGATAAAAATCAATGTGTTTTCATTAGATTAACTAAAATGTTCCTGATTTTCCGTTTATATTACCGATGGAAGATGTACACGTAAAACCGCTCTATTCCGGCTGAAACGTCGATATATGCAATAAAAACCGAACTTCTCCCCTTTTCAATATCTTACTCAGAATTTTAACGAGAAACATGTAAATGATTGAAAAGTGAGTATTAAAGGTTATTATCTAATGAATTATGAGTGTGCATCATATTTATCGTATATATATGAATTAATACCAATAAACTGAAAATTCACAAAAACGTAGAAAAACGGCAAAATATTGTCTAATTCGATGATATTTTGTTTAAATCACATTAAGGAAAAGGGGATGATAAACGTCAAAATACTGCTAAATTCGGTGATTTTTCGTACGAAACAAAATGCAAGAAAACCTGCTTGAAATGCAATATTATGCGAAATTCTGAGATTTGAAGGCCAAATCACATATTGTGATACTACATGAAATACTATCGAAATATTGGTAAAAACGAATATATATATGTAATATCAAACTACATGAAAAACCTGAAAAAAGTCACTATTTTACCAAATTTGAGGATTTTAACTTCGAATCATAGAGCGAGGTTTCGTATTATTTAGATCCAAGAAAAGACATATGACATGGTTGCTTCCAATGCAAATGATAAGAATCAATGTGTTTTCATTAGAATTAACTAAAATGTTCCTGATTTTCCGTTTATATTACCGATGGAAGATGTACACGTAAAACCGCTCTAATCTGGCTGAAACGTCGATATATGCAATAAAAACCGAACTTCTCCCCTTTTCAATATCTTACTCAGTATTTAACCGAGAAACAAGTAAATGATTGAAAAGGAAGTATTAAAGGTTATTATCTAATGAATTATGTGTGTGCATCATATTTATCGTATATATATGAATTAATACCAATAAACTGAAAATTCACAAAAACGTAGAAAAACGGAAAAATATTGTCTAATTCGATGATATTTTGTTTAAATCACATTAAGGAAAAGGGGATGATAAACGTCAAAATATTGCTAAATTCGATGATTTTTCGTACGAAACAAAATGCAAGAAAACCTGCTTGAAATGCAATATTATGCGAAATTCTAAGATTTAAAGGACAAATCACATATTGTGATACTACATGAAATAGTATCGAAAAATTGGTAAAAACGAGTATATATATGTTATATCAAACTACATGAAAAACGTGAAAAAAATCACTATTTTACCAAATTTGAGGATTTTAACTTCGAATCATAGAGCAAGGTTTCGTATTATTTAGATCCAAGAAAAGACATATGACAATGTTGTTTCCAATACAAATAATAAAAATCAATGAGTTTTCATTAGATTAACTAAAATGTTCCTGATTTTCCGTTTATATTACCGATGGAAGATGTACACGTAAAACCGCTTTAATCCGGCTGAAACGTCGATATATGCAATAAAAACCGAACTTCTCCCCTTTTTCAATATCTTACTCAGTATTTAAACGAGAAACAAATAAATAAGTAAAGTATTAGTAAAAGTAAGTATTAAAGGTTATTATCTAATGAATTATGTGTGTGCATCATATTTATCGTATATATATGAATTAATACCAATAAACTGAAAATTCACAAAAACGTAGAAAAACGGCAAAATATTGTCTAATTCGATGATTTTTTGTTTAGATCACATTAAGGAAAAGGGGATGATAAACGTCAAAATATTGCTAAATTCGATGATTTTTCGTACGAAACAAAAATGCAAGAAAACCTGCTTGAAATGCAATATAATGCGAAATTCTGAGATTTGAAGGCCAAATCACATATTGTGATACTACATGAAATACTATCGAAATATTGGTAAAAACGAATATATACGTAATATCAAACTACGTGAAAAACGTGAAAAAAGTCAATATTTTACCAAATTTGAGGATTTTAACTTCGAATCATAGAGCAAGGTTTCGTATTATTTAGATCCAAGAAAAGACATGTGACAATGTTGTTTCCAATGCAAATGATAAGAATCAATGTGTTTTCATTAGAATTTACTAAAATGTTCCTGATTTTCCGTTTATATTACCGATGGAAGATGTACAAGAAAACCGCTCTATTCCGGGTGAAACGTCGATATATGCAATAAAAACCGAACTTCTCCCCTTTTCAATATCTTACTCAGTATTTTAACGAGAAACAATTAAATGATTGAAAAGGGAGTATTAAAGGTTATTATCTAATGAATTATGAGTGTGCATCATATTTATCGTATATATATGAATTAATACTAATAAACTGAAAATTCACAAAAACGTAGAAAAACGGCAAAATATTGTCTAATTCGATGATATTTTGTTTAAATCACATTAAGGAAAAGGGGATGATAAACGTCAAAATACTGCTAAATTCGGTGATTTTTCGTACGAAACAAAATGCAAGAAAACCTGCTTGAAATGCAATATTATACGAAATTCTGAGATTTGAAGGCCAAATCACATATTGTGATACTACATGAAATAGTATCGAAATATTGGTAAAAACGAATATATATACGTAATATCAAACTACATGAAAAACATGAAAAAAATCACTATTTTACCATATAAGAGGATTTTCACTTCGAATCATAGAGCGAGATTTCCTATTATTTAGATCCAAGAAAAGAGATATGACAATGTTGTTTCCAATACAAATGATAAAAATCAATGTGTTTTCATTAGAATTAACTAAAATGTTCCTGATTTTCCGTTTATATTACCGATGGAAGATGTACACGTAAAACCGCTCTAATCCGGCTGAAACGTCGATATATGCAATAAAAACCGAACTTCTCCCCTTTTCAATATCTTACTCAGTATTTAACCGAGAAACAAGTAAATGATTGAAAAGGGAGTATTAAAGGTTATTATCTAATGAATTATGTGTGTGCATCATATTTATCGTATATTTATGAATTAATACCAATAAACTGAAAATTCACATAAACGTAGAAAAACGGCAAAATATTGCCTAATTCGATGATATTTTGTTTAAATCACATAAAGAAAAAGGGGATGATAAACGTCAAAATATTGCTAAATTCGATGATTTTTCGTACGAAACATAATGCAAGAAAACCTGCTTAAAATGCAATATTATGCGAAATTCTGAGATTTGAAGGCCAAATCACATATTGTGATAATACATGAAATAGTATCGAAATATTGGTAAAAACGGATATATATAAGTAATATCAAACTACATGAAAAATGTGAAAAAAGTCACTATTTTACCATATTAGAGGATTTTAACTTCGAATCATAGAGTGAGATTTCGAATTATTTAGATCCAAGAAAAGACATGACAATATTGTTTCCAATTCAAATGATAAAAATCAGTGTGTTTTCATTTGAATAAACAAAAATGTTCCTGATTTTCCGTTTATATTACCGATGGAAGATGTACAAGAAAACCGCTCTATTCCGGCTGAAACGTCGATATATGCAATAAAAACCGAACTTCTCCCCTTTTCAATATCTTTCTCAGTATTTTAACGATAAACAAATAAATGATTGAAAAGGAAGTATTAAAGGTTATTATCTAATGAATTCTGTGTGTGCATCATATTTATCGTATATTTATGAATTAATACCAATAAACTGAAAATTCACAAAAACGTAGAAAAACGGCAAAATATTGTCTAATTCGATGATATTTTGTTTAAATCACATTAAAGAAAAGGGGATGATAAACGTCAAAATATTGCTAAATTCGATGATTTTTCGTACGAAACAAAATGCAAGAAAACCTGCTTGAAATGCAATATTATGCGAAATTCTAAGATTTAAAGGACAAATCACATATTGTGATACTACATGAAATAGTATCGAAAAATTGGTAAAAACGAGTATATATATGTTATATCAAACTACATGAAAAACGTGAAAAAAATCACTATTTTACCAAATTTGAGGATTTTAACTTCGAATCATAGAGCGAGATTTCCTATTATTGAGATCCAAGAAAAGAGATATGACAATGTTGTTTCCAATACAAATGATGAAAATCAATGAGTTTTCATTAGATTAACTAAAATGTTCCTGATTTTCCGTTTATATTACCGATGGAAGATGTACACGTAAAACAGCTTTAATCCGGCTGAAACGTCGATATATGCAGTAAAAACCGAACTTCTCCCCTTTTTCAATATCTTACTCAGTATTTAAACGAGAAACAAATAAATAAGTAAAGTATTAGTAAAGTAAGTGTTAAAGGTTATTATCTAATGAATTATGTGTGTGCATCATATTTATCGCATATATATGAATTAATACCAATAAACTGAAAATTCACAAAAACGGAGAAAAACGGCAAAATATTGTCTAATTCGATGATTTTTTGTTTAGATCACATTAAGGAAAAGGGGATGATAAACGTCAAAATATTGCTAAATTCGATGATTTTTCGTACGAAACAAAAATGCAAGAAAACCTGCTTGAAATGCAATATTATGCGAAATTCTGAGATTTGAAAGCCAAATCACATATTGTGATACTACATGAAATACTATCGAAATATTGGTAAAAACGAATATATATACGTAATATCAAACTACGTGAAAAACGTGAAAAAAGTCAATATTTTACCAAATTTGAGGATTTTAACTTCGAATCATAGAGCAAGGTTTCGTATTATTTAGATCCAAGAAAAGACATATGACAATGTTGTTTCCAATGCAAATGATAAGAATCAATGTGTTTTTATTAGAATTTACTAAAATGTTCCTGATTTTCCGTTTATATTACCGATGGAAGATGTACAAGAAAACCGCTCTATTCCGGGTGAAACGTCGATATATGCAATAAAAACCGAACTTCTCCCCTTTTCAATATCTTACTCAGTATTTTAACGAGAAACAAATAAATGATTGAAAAGGGAGTATTAAAGGTTATTATCTAATGAATTATGAGTGTGCATCATATTTATCGTATATATATGAATTAATACTAATAAACTGAAAATTCACAAAAACGTAGAAAAACGGCAAAATATTGTCTAATTCGATGATATTTTGTTTAAATCACATTAAGGAAAAGGGGATGATAAACGTCAAAATACTGCTAAATTCGGTGATTTTTCGTACGAAACAAAATGCAAGAAAACCTGCTTGAAATGCAATATTATGCGAAATTCTGAGATTTGAAGGCCAAATCACATATTGTGATACTACATGAAATAGTATCGAAATATTGGTAAAAACGAATATATATACGTAATATCAAACTACTTGAAAAACCTGAAAAAAGTCAGTATTTTACCAAATTTGAGGATTTTAACTTCGAATCATAGAGCGAGGTTTCGTATTATTTAGATCCAAGAAAAGACATATGACAATGTTGTTTCCAATGCAAATGATAAGAATCAATGTGTTTTCTTTAGAATTAACTAAAATGTTCCTCATTTTCCGTTTATATTACCGATGGAAGATGTGCAAGAAAACCGGTCTATTCCGGCTGAAACGTCGATATATGCAATAAAAACCGAACTTCTCCCCTTTTCAATATCTTACTCAGTATTTTAAGGATAAACAAATAAATGATTGAAATGGAAGTATTAAAGGTTATTATCTAATGAATTCTGTGTGTGCATCATATTTATCGTATATTTATGAATTAATACCAATAAACTGAAAATTCACAAAAACGTAGAAAAACGGCAAAATATTGTCTAATTCGATGATATTTTGTTTAAATCACATTAAGGAAAAGGGGATGATAAACGTCAAAATATTGCTAAATTCGATGATTTTTCGTACGAAACAAAATGCAAGAAAACCTGCTTAAAATGCAATATTATGCGAAATTCTGAGATTTGAAGGCCAAATCACATATTGTGATAATACATGAAATAGTATCGAAATATTGTTAAAAACGAACATATATACGTAATATCAAACTACATGAAAAACGTGAAAAAAGTCACTATTTTACCATATTTGAGGATTTTAACTTCGAATCATAGAGTGAGATTTCGTATTATTTAGATCCAAGAAAAGACATATGACAATGTTGTTTCCAATACAAATGATAAAAATCAATGTGTTTTCATTAGATTAACTATAATGTTCCTGATTATTCGTTTATATTACCGATGGAAGATGTACACGTAAAAACCGCTCTATTCCGGCTGAAACGTCGATATATGCAATAAAAACCGAACTTCTCCCCTTTTCAATATCTTACTCAGAATTTTAACGAGAAACATGTAAATGATTGAAAAGGGAGTATTAAAGGTTATTATCTAATGAATTATGAGTGTGCATCATATTTATCGTATATATATGAATTAATAACAATGAACTGAAAATTCACAAAAACGTAGAAAAACGGCAAAATATTGTCTAATTTGATGATGTTTTGTTTAAATCACATTAAGGAAAAGGGGATGATAAACGTCAAAATACTGCTAAATTCGGTGATTTTTCGTACGAAACAAAATGCAAGAAAACCTGCTTGAAATGCAATATTATGCGAAATTCTGAGATTTGAAAGCCAAATCACATATTGTGATACTACATGAAATACTATCGAAATATTGGTAAAATCGAATATATATACGTAATATCAAACTACAAGAAAAACATGAAAAAAATCACTATTTAACCATATTAGAGGATGTTCACTTCGAATCATAGAGCGAGATTTCCTATTATTTAGATCCAAGAAAAGACATATGACAATGTTGTTTCCAATACAAATGATAAAAATCAATGAGTTTTCATTTGAATAAACAAAAATGTACCTGATTTTCCGTTTATATTACCGATGGAAGATGTACAAGAAAACCGCTCTATTCCGGCTGAAACGTCGATATATGCAATAAAAACCGAACTTCTCCCCTTTTCAATATCTTACTCAGAATTTTAACGAGAAACATGTAAATGATTGAAAAGGGAGTATTAAAGGTTATTATCTAATGAATTATGAGTGTGCATCATATTTATCGTATATATATGAATTAATACCAATAAACTGAAAATTCTCAAAAACGTAGAAAAACGGCAAAATATTGTCTAATTCGATGATAATTTGTTTAAATCACATTAAGGAAAAGGGGATGATAAACGTCAAAATATTGCTAAATTCGATGATTTTTCGTACGAAACAAAATGCAAGAAAACCTGCTTAAAATGCAATATTATGCGAAATTCTGAGATTTGAAGGCCAAATCACATATTGTGATAATACATGAAATAGTATCGAAATATTGGTAAAAACGAATATATATACGTAATATTAAACTACATGAAAAGCATGAAAAAAATCACTATTTTACCATATTAGAGGATTTTCACTTAGAATCATAGAGCGAGATTTCCTATTATTTAGATCCATGAAAAGAGATATGACAATGTTATTTCCAATACAAATGATAAAAATCAATGTGTTTTCATTAGATTAACTAAAATGTTCCTGATTTTCCGTTTATATTACCGATGGAAGATGTACTAGAAAACCGCTCTATTCCGGCTGAAACGTCGATATATGCAATAAAAACCGAACTTCTCCCCTTTTCAATATCTTACTCAGAATTTTAACGAGAAACATGTAAATGATTGAAAAGGGAGTATTAAAGGTTATTATCTAATGAATTATGAGTGTGCATCATATTTATCGTATATATATGAATTAATACCAATAAACTGAAAATTCTCAAAAACGTAGAAAAACGGCAAAATATTGTCTAATTCGATGATATTTTGTTTAAATCACATTAAGGAAAAGGGGATGATAAACGTCAAAATATTGCTAAATTCGATGATTTTTCGTACGAAACAAAATGCAAGAAAACCTGTTTGAAATGCAATATTATGCGAAATTCTGAGATTTGAAGGCCAAGTCACATATTGTGATAATACATGAAATAGTATCGAAATATTGGTAAAAACGAACATATATACGTAATATCAAACTACATGAAAAACGTGAAAAAAGTCACTATTTTACCATTTTTGAGGATTTTAACTTCGAATCATAGAGTGAGATTTCGTATTATTTAGATCCAAGAAAAGACATATGACAATGTTGTTTCCAATACAAATGATAAAAATCAATGTGTTTTCATTAGATTAACTATAATATTCCCGATTATTCGTTTATATTACCGATGGAAGATGTACACGTAAAACCGCTCTATTCCGGCTGAAACGTCGATATATGCAATAAAAACCGAACTTCTCCCCTTTTCAATATCTTACTCAGTATTTTAACGAGAAACAAGTAAATGATTGAAAAAGGAGTATTAAAGGTTATTATCTAATGAATTATGAGTGTGCATCATATTTATCGTATATATATGAATTAATACCAATAAACTGAAAATTCACAAAAACGTAGAAAAACGGCAAAATATTGTCTAATTCGATGATATTTTGTTTAAATCACATTAAGGATAAGGGGATGATAAACGTCAAAATACTGCTAAATTCGGTGATTTTTCGTACGAAACAAAATGCAAGAAAACCTGCTTGAAATGCAATATTATGCGAAATTCTGAGATTTGAAGGCCAAATCACATATTGTGATACTACATGAAATACTATCGAAATATTGGTAAAAACGAATATATATACGTAATATCAAACTACATGAAAAACCTGAAAAAAGTCACTATTTTACCAAATTTGAGGATTTTAACTTCGAATCATAGAGCGAGGTTTCGTATTATTTAGATCCAAGAAAAGACATATGACAATGTTGTTTCCAATGCAAATGATAAGAATCAATGTGTTTTCATTAGAATTAACTAAAATGTTCCTCATTTTCCGTTTATATTACCGATGGAAGATGTACAAGAAAACCGCTCTATTCCGGCTGAAACGTCGATATATGCAATAAAAACCGAACTTCTCCCCTTTTCAATATCTTACTCAGTATTTAAACGAGAAACAAATAAATAAGTAAAGTATTAGTAAAAGTAAGTATTAAAGGTTATTATCTAATGAATTATGTGTGTGCATCATATTCATCGTATATATATGAATTAATACCAATAAACTGAAAATTCACAAAAACGTAGAAAAACGGCAAAATATTGTCTAATTCGATGATATTTTCTTTAAATCACATTAAGGAAAAGGGGATGATAAACGTCAAAATATTGCTAAATTCGATGATTTTTCGTACGAAACAAAATGCAAGAAAACCTGCTTAAAATGCAATATTATGCGAAATTCTGAGATTTGAAGGCCAAATCACATATTGTGATAATACATGAAATAGTATCGAAATATTGGTAAAAACGAATATATATACTTAATATCAAACTACATGAAAAACGTGAAAAAAGTCACTATTTTACCATATTTAAGGATTTCAACTTCGAATCATAGAGTGAGATTTCGTATTATTTAGATCCAAGAAAAGACGTATGACAATGTTGTTTCCAATACAAGTTGTTTACAATGATAAAAATCAATGAGTTTTCATTTGAATAAACAAAAATGTACCTGATTTTCCGTTTATATTACCAATGGAAGATGTACAAGAAAACCGCTCTAATCCGGCTGAAACGTCGATATATGCAATAAAAACCGAACTTCTCCCCTTTTCAATATCTTACTCAGTATTTAAACGAGAAACAAATAAATGATTGAAATGGGAGTATTAAAGGTTATAATCTAATGAATTATGTGTGTGCATCATATTTATCGTATATATATGAATTAATACCAATAAACTGAAAATTCACAAAAACGTAGAAAAACGGCAAAATATTGTATAATTCGATGATATTTTGTTTAAATCACATTTAGGAAAAGGGGATGATAAACGTCAAAATATTGCTAAATTCGATGATTTTTCGTACGAAACAAAATGCAAGAAAACCTGCTTAAAATGCAATATTATGCGAAATTCTGAGATTTGAAGGACAAATCACATATTTTGATACTACATGAAATAGTATCGAAATATTGGTAAAAACGAATATATATACGTAATATCAAACTACATGAAAAACATGAAAAAAATCACTATTTTACCATATTAGAGGATTTTCACTTCGAATCATAGAGCGAGATTTCCTATTATTTAGATCCATGAAAAGGGATATGACAATGGTTTTTCCAATACAAATGATAAAAATCAATGTGTTTTCATTAGATTAACTAAAATGTTCCTGATTTTCCGTTTATATTACACGATGGAAGATGTACACGTAAAACCGCTCTATTCCGGCTGAAACGTCGATATATGCAATAAAAACCGAACTTCTCCCCTTTTCAATATCTTACTCAGAATTTTAACGAGAAACATGTAAATGATTGAAAAGGGAGTATTAAAGGTTATTATCTAATGAATTATGAGTGTGCATCATATTTATCGTATATATATGAATTAAAACCAATAAACTGAAAATTCTCAAAAACGTAGAAAAACGGCAAAATATTGTCTAATTTGATGATGTTTTGTTTAAATCACATTAAGGAAAAGGGGATGATAAACGTCAAAATACTGCTAAATTCGGTGATTTTTCGTACGAAACAAAATGCAAGAAAACCTGCTTGAAATGCAATATTACGCGAAATTCTGAGATTTGAAAGCCAAATCACATATTGTGATACTACATGAAATACTATCGAAATATTGGTAAAAACGAATATATATACGTAATATCAAACTACAAGAAAAACATGAAAAAAATCACTATTTAACCATATTAGAGGATGCTCACTTCGAATCATAGAGCGAGATTTCCTATTATTTAGATCCAAGAAAAGACATATGACAATGTTGTTTCCAATACAAATGATAAAAATCAATGAGTTTTCATTTGAATAAACAAAAATGTACCTGATTTTCCGTTTATATTACCGATGGACGATGTACAAGAAAACCGCTCTATTCCGGCTGAAACGTCGATATATGCAATAAAAACCGAACTTCTCCCCTTTTCAATATCTTACTCAGAATTTTAACGAGAAACATGTAAATGATTGAAAAGGGAGTATTAAAGGTTATTATCTAATGAATTATGAGTGTGCATCATATTTATCGTATATATATGAATTAATACCAATAAACTGAAAATTTTAAAAAACGTAGAAAAACGGCAAAATATTGTCTAATTTGATGATATTTTGTTTAAATCACATTAAGGAAAAGGGGATGATAAACATCAAAATACTGCTAAATTCGATGATTTTTCGTACGAAACAAATGCTAGAAAACCTGCTTAAAATGCAATATTATGCGAAATTCTGAGATTTGAAGGCAAAATCACATATTGTGATAATACATGAAATAGTATCGAAATATTGGTAAAAACGAACATATATACGTAATATCAAACTACATGAAAAACGTGAAAAAAGTCACTATTTTACCATTTTTGAGGATTTTAACTTCGAATCATAGAGTGAGATTTCGTATTATTTAGATCCAAGAAAAGACATATGACAATGTTGTTTCCAATACAAATGATAAAAATCAATGTGTTTTCATTAGATTAACTATAATGTTCCTGATTATTCGTTTATATTACCGATGGAAGATGTACACGTAAAACCGCTCTATTCCGGCTGAAACGTCGATATATGCAATAAAAACCGAACTTCTCCCCTTTTCAATATCTTACTCAGTATTTTAACGAGAAACAAGTAAATGATTGAAAAAGGAGTATTAAAGGTTATTATCTAATGAATTATGAGTGTGCATCATATATATCGTATATATATGAATTAATACCAATAAACTGAAAATTCACAAAAACGTAGAAAAACGGCAAAATATTGTATAATTCGATGATATTTTGTTTAAATCACATTAAGGAAAAGGGGATGATAAACATCAAAATATTGCTAAATTCGGTGATTTTTCGTACGAAACAAAATGCAAGAAAACCTGCCTGAAATGCAATATTATGCGAAATTCTGAGTATGAAGGCCAAATCACATATTGTGATACTACGTGAAATACTATCGAAATATTGGTAAAAACGAATATATATACGTAATATCAAACTACATGAAAAACCTGAAAAAAGTCACTATTTTACCAAATTTTAGGATTTTAACTTCGAATCATAGAGCGAGGTTTCGTATTATTTAGATCCAAGAAAAGACATATGACAATGTTGTTTCCAATGCAAATGATAAGAATCAATGTGTTTTCATTAGAATTAACTAAAATGTTCCTCATTTTCCGTTTATAATACCGATGGAAGATGTACAAGAAAACCGCTCTATTCCGGCTGAAACGTCGATATATGCAATAAAAACCGAACTTCTCCCCTTTTCAATATCTTACTCAGTATTTAAACGAGAAACAAATAAATAAGTAAAGTATTAGTAAAAGTAAGTATTAAAGGTTATTATCTAATGAATTATGTGTGTGCATCATATTCACCGTATATATATGAATTAATACCAATAAACTGAAAATTCACAAAAACGTAGAAAAACGGCAAAATATTGTCTAATTCGATGATATTTTGTTTAAATCACATTAAGGAAAAGGGGATGATAAACGTCAAAATATTGCTAAATTCGATGATTTTTCGTACGAAACAAAATGCAAGAAAACCTGCTTAAAATGCAATATTATGCGAAATTCTGAGATTTGAATGACAAATCACATATTGTGATGCTACATGAAATAGTATCGAAATATTGGTAAAAACGAATATATATACGTAATATCAAACTACATGAAAAACATGAAAAAAATCACTATTTTACCATATTAGAGGATTTTCACTTCGAATCATAGAGCGAGATTTCCTATTATTTAGATCCATGAAAAGGGATATGACAATGGTTTTTCCAATACAAATGATAAAAATCAATGTGTTTTCATTAGATTAACTAAAATGTTCCTGATTTTCCGTTTATATTACCGATGGAAGATGTACACGTAAAACCGCTCTATTCCGGCTGAAACGTCGATATATGCAATAAAAACCGAACTTCTCCCCCCCCCCTTTTTCACTTCTCAGAATGTTTGGTAATATGTTTATTGTTTGTGATGTGTGTCTATGTATATATTAACACGTTGTACTGAATGGGGTGAGAATAGCTTGAGCTACCTCATCCCTTTGTGTGTATTTTACCTCAATAAACTTATTTCAATTTCAATTTCAATTTCAATTTCTCCCCTTTTCAATATCTTACTCAGAATTTTAACGAGAAACATGTAAATGATTGAAAAGGGAGTATTAAAGGTTATTATCTAATGAATTATGAGTGTGCATCATATTTATCGTATATATATGAATTAATACCAATAAACTGAAAATTCTCAAAAACGTAGAAAAACGGCAAAATATTGTCTAATTTGATGATATTTTGTTTAAATCACATTAAGGAAAAGGGGATGATAAACGTCAAAATACTGCTAAATTCGGTGATTTTTCGTACGAAAGAAAATGCAAGAAAACCTGCTTGAAATGCAATATTATGCGAAATTCTGAGATTTGAAAGCCAAATCACATATTGTGATACTACATGAAATACTATCGAAATATTGGTAAAAACGAATATATATACGTAATATCAAACTACAAGAAAAACATGAAAAAATCACTATTTTACCATATTAGAGGATTTTCACTTCGAATCATAGAGCGAGATTTCCTATTATTTAGATCCAAGAAAAGACATATGACAATGTTGTTTCCAATACAAATGATAAAAATCAATGAGTTTTCATTTGAATAAACAAAAATGTATTTGATTTTACGTTTATATTACCGATGGAAGATGTACAAGAAAACCGCTCTATTCCGGCTGAAACGTCGATATATGCAATAAAAACCGAACTTCTCCCCTTTTCAATATCTTACTCAGAATTTTAACGAGAAACATGTAAATGATTGAAAAGGGAGTATTAAAGGTTATTATCTAATGAATTATGAGTGTGCATCATATTTATCGTATATATATGAATTAATACCAATAAACTGAAAATTCTCAAAAACGTAGAAAAACGGCAAAATATTGTCTAATTTGATGATATTTTGTTTAAATCACATTAAGGAAAAGGGGATGATAAACATCAAAATACTGCTAAATTCGATGATTTTTCGTACGAAACAAATGCTAGGAAACCTGCTTAAAATGCAATATTATGCGAAATTCTGAGATTTGAAGGACAAATAACATATTGTGATACTACATGAAATAGTATCGAAATATTGGTAAAAACGAATATATATACGTAATATTAAACTACATGAAAAACATGAAAAAAATCACTATTTTACCATATTAGAGGATTTTCACTTGGAATCATAGAGCGAGATTTCCTATTATTTAGATCCATGAAAAGAGATATGACAATGTTATTTCCAATACAAATGATAAAAATCAATGTGTTTTCTTTAGATTAACTAAAATGTTCCTGATTTTCCGTTTATATTACCGATGGAAGATGTACTAGAAAACCGCTCTATTCCGGCTGAAACGTCGATATATGCAATAAAAACCGAACTTCTCCCCTTTTCAATATCTTACTCAGTATTTAAACGAGAAACAAATAAATAAGTAAAGTATTAGTAAAAGTAAGTATTAAAGGTTATTATCTAATGAATTATGTGTGTGCATCATATTCATCGTATATATATGAATTAATACCAATAAACTGAAAATTCACAAAAACGTAGAAAAACGGCAAAATATTGTCTAATTCGATGATATTTTCTTTAAATCACATTAAGGAAAAGGGGATGATAAACGTCAAAATATTGCTAAATTCGATGATTTTTCGTACGAAACAAAATGCAAGAAAACCTGCTTAAAATGCAATATTATGCGAAATTCTGAGATTTGAAGGCCAAATCACATATTGTGATAATACATGAAATAGTATCGAAATATTGGTAAAAACGAATATATATACTTAATATCAAACTACATGAAAAACGTGAAAAAAGTCACTATTTTACCATATTTGAGGATTTTAACTTCGAATCATAGAGTGAGATTTCGTATTATTTAGATCCAAGAAAAGACGTATGACAATGTTGTTTCCAATACAAGTTGTTTACAATGATAAAAATCAATGAGTTTTCATTTGAATAAACAAAAATGTACCTGATTTTCCGTTTATATTACCAATGGAAGATGTACAAGAAAACAGCTCTAATCCGGCTGAAACGTCGATATATGCAATAAAAACCGAACTTCTCCCCTTTTCAATATCTTACTCAGTATTTAAACGAGAAACAAATAAATGATTGAAAAGGGAGTATTAAAGGTTATAATCTAATGAATTATGTGTGTGCATCATATTTATCGTATATATATGCATTAATACCAATAAACTGAAAATTCACAAAAACGTAGAAAAACGGCAAAATATTGTATAATTCGATGATATTTTGTTTAAATCACATTAAGGAAAAGGGGATGATAAACGTCAAAATATTGCTAAATTCGATGATTTTTCGTACGAAACAAAATGCAAGAAAACCTGCTTAAAATGCAATATTATGCGAAATTCTGAGATTTGAAGGACAAATCACATATTTTGATACTACATGAAATAGTATCGAAATATTGGTAAAAACGAATATATATACGAAATATCAAACTACATGAAAAACATGAAAAAAATCACTATTTTACCATATTAGAGGATTTTCACTTCGAATCATAGAGCGAGATTTCCTATTATTTAGATCCATGAAAAGGGATATGACAATGGTTTTTCCAATACAAATGATAAAAATCAATGTGTTTTCATTAGATTAACTAAAATGTTCCTGATTTTCCGTTTATATTACACGATGGAAGATGTACACGTAAAACCGCTCTATTCCGGCTGAAACGTCGATATATGCAATAAAAACCGAACTTCTCCCCTTTTCAATATCTTACTCAGAATTTTAACGAGAAACATGTAAATGATTGAAAAGGGAGTATTAAAGGTTATTATCTAATGAATTATGAGTGTGCATCATATTTATCGTATATATATGAATTAAAACCAATAAACTGAAAATTCTCAAAAACGTAGAAAAACGGCAAAATATTGTCTAATTTGATGATGTTTTGTTTAAATCACATTAAGGAAAAGGGGATGATCAACGTCAAAATTCTGCTAAATTCGGTGATTTTTCGTACGAAACAAAATGCAAGAAAACCTGCTTGAAATGCAATATTATGCGAAATTCTGAGATTTGAAAGCCAAATCACATATTGTGATACTACATGAAATACTATCGAAATATTGGTAAAAACGAATATATATACGTAATATCAAACTACAAGAAAAACATGAAAAAAATCACTATTTAACCATATTAGAGGATGCTCACTTCGAATCATAGAGCGAGATTTCCTATTATTTAGATCCAAGAAAAGACATATGACAATGTTGTTTCCAATACAAATGATAAAAATCAATGAGTTTTCATTTGAATAAACAAAAATGTACCTGATTTTCCGTTTATATTACCGATGGACGATGTACAAGAAAACCGCTCTATTCCGGCTGAAACGTCGATATATGCAATAAAAACCGAACTTCTCCCCTTTTCAATATCTTACTCAGAATTTTAACGAGAAACATGTAAATGATTGAAAAGGGAGTATTAAAGGTTATTATCTAATGAATTATGAGTGTGCATCATATTTATCGTATATATATGAATTAATACCAATAAACTGAAAATTCTCAAAAACGTAGAAAAACGGCAAAATATTGTCTAATTTGATGATATTTTGTTTAAATCACATTAAGGAAAAGGGGATGATAAACATCAAAATACTGCTAAATTCGATGATTTTTCGTACGAAACAAATGCTAGAAAACCTGCTTAAAATGCAATATTATGCGAAATTCTGAGATTTGAAGGACAAATAACATATTGTGATACTACATGAAATAGTATCGAAATATTGGTAAAAACGAATATATATACGTAATATTAAACTACATGAAAAACATGAAAAAAATCACTATTTTACCATATTAGAGGATTTTCACTTAGAATCATTGAACGAGATTTCCTATTATTTAGATCCATGAAAAGAGATATGACAATGTTATTTCCAATACAAATGATAAAAATCAATGTGTTTTCATTAGATTAACTAAAATGTTCCTGATTTTCCGTTTATATTACCGATGGAAGATGTACTAGAAAACCGCTCTATTCCGGCTGAAACGTCGATATATGCAATAAAAACCGAACTTCTCCCCTTTTCAATATCTTTCTCAGTATTTTAACGATAAACAAATAAATGATTGAAAAGGAAGTATTAAAGGTTATTATCTAATGAATTCTGTGTGTGCATCATATTTATCGTATATATATGAATTAATACCAATGAACTGAAAATTCACAAAAACGTAGAAAAACGGCAAAATATTGTCTAATTCGATGATATTTTGTTTAAATCACATTAAGGAAAAGGGGATGATAAACGTCAAAATATTGCTAAATTCGATGATTTTTCGTACGAAACAAAATGCAAGAAAACCTGCTTGAAATGCAATATTTTGCGAAATTCTGAGATTTGAAGGCCAAATCACATATTGTGATAATACATGAAATAGTATCGAAATATTGGTAAAAACGAACATATATACGTAATATCAAACTACATGAAAAACGTGAAAAAAGTCACTATTTTACCATTTTTGAGGATTTTAACTTCGAATCATAGAGTGAGATTTCGTATTATTTAGATCCAAGAAAAGACATATGACAATGTTGTTTCCAATACAAATGATAAAAATCAATGTGTTTTCATTAGATTAACTATAATGTTCCTGATTATTCGTTTATATTACCGATGGAAGATGTACACGTAAAACCGCTCTATTCCGGCTGAAACGTCGATATATGCAATAAAAACCGAACTTCTCCCCTTTTCAATATCTTACTCAGTATTTTAACGAGAAACAAGTAAATGATTGAAAAAGGAGTATTAAAGGTTATTATCTAATGAATTATGAGTGTGCATCATATATATCGTATATATATGAATTAATACCAATAAACTGAAAATTCACAAAAACGTAGAAAAACGGCAAAATATTGTATAATTCGATGATATTTTGTTTAAATCACATTAAGGAAAAGGGGATGATAAACATCAAAATATTGCTAAATTCGATGATTTTTCGTGCGAAACAAATGCTAGGAAACCTGCTTAAAATGCAATATTATGCGAAATTCTGAGATTTGAAGGACAAATAACATATTGTGATACTACATGAAATAGTATCGAAATATTGGTAAAAACGAATATATATACGTAATATTAAACTACATGAAAAACATGAAAAAAATCACTATTTTACCATATTAGAGGATTTTCACTTGGAATCATAGAGCGAGATTTCCAATTATTTAGATCCATGAAAAGAGATATGACAATGTTATTTCCAATACAAATGATAAAAATCAATGTGTTTTCTTTAGATTAACTAAAATGTTCCTGATTTTCCGTTTATATTACCGATGGAAGATGTACTAGAAAACCGCTCTATTCCGGCTGAAACGTCGATATATGCAATAAAAACCGAACTTCTCCCCTTTTCAATATCTTTTTCAGTATTTTAACGATAAACAAATGAATGATTGAAAAGGAAGTATTAAAGGTTATTATCTAATGAATTCTGTGTGTGCATCATATTTATCGTATATATATGAATTAATACCAATGAACTGAAAATTCACAAAAACGTAGAAAAACGGCAAAATATTGTCTAATTCGATGATATTTTGTTTAAATCACATTAAGGAAAAGGGGATGATAAACGTCAAAATATTGCTAAATTCGATGATTTTTCTTTACGAAACAAAATGCAAGAAAACCTGCTTGAAATGCAATATTTTGCGAAATTCTGAGATTTGAAGGCCAAATCACATATTGTGATAATACATGAAATAGTATCGAAATATTGGTAAAAACGAACATGATTGAGATTTCGTATTATTTAGATCCAAGAAAAGACATATGACAATGTTGTTTCCAATACAAATGATAAAAATCAATGTGTTTTCATTAGATTAACTATAATGTTCCTGATTATTCGTTTATATTACCGATGGAAGATGTACACGTAAAACCGCTCTATTCCGGCTGAAACGTCGATATATGCAATAAAAACCGAACTTCTCCCCTTTTCAATATCTTACTCAGTATTTTAACGAGAAACAAGTAAATGATTGAAAAAGGAGTATTAAAGGTTATTATCTAATGAATTATGAGTGTGCATCATATATATCGTATATATATGAATTAATACCAATAAACTGAAAATTCACAAAAACGTAGAAAAACGGCAAAATATTGTATA
>NC_091186.1:1036919-1114419 GCF_040958095.1 Procambarus clarkii
ATATGTTGTCATTATTTATCGTATATTTATGAATTATAAAATAAACTGAAAATTCACAAACGTGGAAAAACGGCAAAATATTACCTAATTCGATGATATTTTGTTTAAATCACGTTAAGGAAAAGGGATGATAAACGTCAAAATATTGCTAAATTCGATGCTTTTTCGTACGAAACAAAATGAAAGAAAACTTGCTTGAAAAGCAATATTATGCGAAATTCTGAGAATTAAAGGCCAAATCACATATCGTGATACTACATGAAATAGAATCGAAATATTGGTAAAAATGAATATATTTACGTAATATCAAACTACATGAAAAACGTGAAAAAAGTCACTATTTTCCATATTTGAGGATTTTACTTCAAATCATAGAGCGAGGTATCGTATTATTTAGATCCAAGAAAAGACATATGACAATGTTGTTTCCAATACAAATGATAAAAATCAATGTGTTTTCATTAGAATTAACTAAAATGTTCCTGATTTTCCGTTTATATTACGATGGAAGATGTACACGTAAAAGCGCTCTAATCCGGCTGAAACGTCGATATATGCAATAAAAACAGAACTTCTTTCCTTTTCAATATCTTACTCAGTATTTTAACGAGAAACAAATAGATGATTGAAAATGTAGTATTTAAGGTTATTATCTAATCAATATATGTTTTCATCATTTTTATCGTATATTATGAATTAATACAATAAACTGAAAATTCACAAAAACGTGGAAAAACGGCAAAATATTGTCTAATTCGATGATATTTTTTAAATCACATAAGGAAAAGGGGATGATAAACGTCAAAATATTGCTAAATTCGACGATTTTTCGTACGAAACAAAATGAAAGAAAACTTGCTTGAAGTGCAATATTATGCGAAATTCTGAGAATTAAAGGCCAAATCACATATCGTGATACTACATGAAATAGAATCGAAATATTGGTAAAAATGAATATATTTACGTAATATCAAACTACATGAAAAACGTGAAAAAGTCACTATTTTCCATATTTGAGGATTTTAACTTCAAATCATAGAGCGAGGTATCGTATTATTTAGATCCAAGAAAAGACATATGACAATGTTGTTTCCAATACAAATGATAAAAATCAATGTGTTTTCATTAGAATTAACTAAAATGTTCCTGATTTTCCGTTTATATTACCGATGGAAGATGTACACGTAAAACCGCTCTATTCCGGCTGAAACGTCGATATATGCAATAAAAACAGAACTTCTTCCTTTTCAATATTTACTCAGTATTTTAACAAGAAACAAATAGTTGATTGAAAATGAAGTATTTAAGGTTATTATCTAATATATATGTGTTTGCATCATTTTTATCGTATATATATGAATTAATACCAATAAACTGAAAATTCACAAAAACGTGGAAAAACGGCAAAATATTACCTAATTCGATGATATTTTGTTTAAATCACGTTAAGGAAAAGGGGATGATAAACGTCAAAATATTGCTAAATTCGATGATTTTTCGTACGAAACAAAATGAAAGAAAACTTGCTTGAAAAGCAATATTATGCGAAATTCTGAGAATTAAAGGCCAAATCACATATCGTGATACTACATGAAATAGAATCGAAATATTGGTAAAAATGAATATATTTACGTAATATCAAACTACATGAAAAACGTGAAAAAAGTCACTATTTTTCCATATTTGAGGATTTTAACTTCAAATCATAGAGCGAGGTATCGTATTATTTAGATCCAAGAAAAGACATATGACAATGTTGTTTCCAATACAAATGATAAAAATCAATGTGTTTTCATTAGAATGTTCCTGATTTTCCGTTTATATTAGCGAGGAAGATGCACACGTAAAAGCGCTCTAATCCGGCTGAAACGTCGATATATGCAATAAAAACAGAACTTCTTTCCTTTTTAAATATCTTACTCAGTATTTTAACGAGAAACAAATAGATGATTGAAAATGTAGTATTTAAGGTTATTATCTAATCAATTATATGTTTTCATTATTTTTATCGTATATTTATGAATTAATACTAATAAACTGAAAATTCACAAACGTGGAAAAACGGCAAAATATTGTCTAATTCGATGATATTTTCTTTAAATCACATAAAGGAAAAGGGAATTATAAACGTTAAAATATTGCTAAATTCGACGCTTTTTCGTACGAAACAAAATGAAAGAAAACTTGCTTGAAGTGCAATATTATGCGAAATTCTGAGAATTAAAGGCCAAATCACATATCGTGATACTACATGAAATAGAATCGAAATATTGGTAAAATGAATATATTTACGTAATATCAAACTACATGAAAAACGTGAAAAAAGTCACTATTTTACCATATTTGAGGATTTTACCTTCAAATCATAGAGCGAGGTATCGTATGATTTAGATCCAAGAAAAGACATATGACAATGTTGTTTCCAATACAAATGATAAAAATCAATGTGTTTTCATTAGAATTAACTAAAATGTTCCTGATTTTCCGTTTATATTACCGATGGAAGATGTACACGTAAAACCGCTCTATTCCGGCTGAAACGTCGATATATGCAATAAAAACAGAACTTCTTCCCTTTTCAATATTTTACTCAGTATTTTAACAAGAAACAAATAGTGATTGAAAATGAAGTATTTAAGGTTATTATCTAATCAATATGTTTGCATCATTTTTATCGTATATTAATGAATTAATACCAATAAACTGAAAATTCACAAAAACGTGGAAAAACGGCAAAATATTACCTAATTCGATGATATTTGTTTAAATCACGTTAAGGAAAAGGGGATGATAAACGTCAAAATATTGCTAAATTCGATGATTTTTCGTACGAAACAAAATGAAAGAAAACTTGCTTGAAAAGCAATATTATGCGAAATTCTGAGAATTAAAGGCCAAATCACATATCGTGATACTACATGAAATAGAATCGAAATATTGGTAAAAATGAATATATTTACGTAATATCAAACTACATGAAAAACGTGAAAAAAGTCACTTTTTCCATATTTGAGGATTTTAACTTCAAATCATAGAGCGAGGTATCGTATTATTTAGATCCAAGAAAAGACATATGACAATGTTGTTTCCAATACAAATGATAAAAATCAATGTGTTTTCATTAGAATTAACTAAAATGTTCCTGATTTTCCGTTTATATTACCGATGGAAGATGTACACGTAAAAGCGCTCTAATCCGGCTGAAACGTCGATATATGCAATAAAAACAGAACTTCTTTCCTTTTAAATATCTTACTCAGTATTTTAACGAGAAACAAATAGAGTTGAAAATGTAGTATTTAAGGTTATTATCTAATCAATTATATGTTTTCATTATTTTTATCGTATATTATGAATTAATAAATAAACTGAAAATTCACAAAAACGTGGAAAAACGGCAAAATATTGTCTAATTCGATGATATTTTCTTTAAATCACATAAGGAAAAGGGATATAAACGTCAAAATATTGCTAAATTCGACGCTTTTTCGTACGAAACAAAATGAAAGAAAACTTGCTTGAAGTGCAATATTATGCGAAATTCTGAGAATTAAAGGCCAAATCACATATCGTGATACTACATGAAATAGAATCGAAATATTGGTAAAAATGAATATATTTACGTAATATCAAACTACATGAAAAACGTGAAAAAAGTCACTATTTTACCATATTTGAGGATTTTAACTTCAAATCATAGAGCGAGGTATCGTATATTTAGATCCAAGAAAAGACATATGACAATGTTGTTTCCAATACAAATGATAAAAATCAATGTGTTTTCATTAGAATTAACTAAAATGTTCCTGATTTTCCGTTTATATTACCGATGGAAGATGTACACAAAACCGCTCTATTCCGGCTGAAACGTCGATATATGCAATAAAAACAGAACTTCTTCCCTTTTCAATATTTTACTCAGTATTTTAACAAGAACAAATAGTGATTGAAAATGAAGTATTTAAGGTTATTATCTAATCAATTATGTTTGCATCATTTTTATCGTATATATAATGAATTAATACCAATAAACTGAAAATTCACAAAAACGTGGAAAAACGGCAAAATATTACCTAATTCGATGATATTTTGTTTAAATCACGTTAAGGAAAAGGGATGATAAACGTCAAAATATTGCTAAATTCGATGATTTTTCGTACGAAACAAAATGAAAGAAAACTTGCTTGAAAAGCAATATTATGCGAAATTCTGAGAATTAAAGGCCAAATCACATATCGTGATACTACATGAAATAGAATCGAAATATTGGTAAAAATGAATATATTTACGTAATATCAAACTACATGAAAAACGTGAAAAAAGTCACTATTTTTCCATATTTGAGGATTTTAACTTCAAATCATAGAGCGAGGTATCGTATTATTTAGATCCAAGAAAAGACATATGACAATGTTGTTTCCAATACAAATGATAAAAATCAATGTGTTTTCATTAGAATTAACTAAAATGTTCCTGATTTTCCGTTTATATTACGATGGAAGATGTACACGTAAAAGCGCTCTAATCCGGCTGAAACGTCGATATATGCAATAAAAACAGAACTTTTTCCTTTTAAATATCTTACTCAGTATTTTAACGAGAAACAAATAGATGATTGAAAATGTAGTATTTAAGGTTATTATCTAATCAATTATATGTTTCATTATTTTTATCGTATATTATGAATTAATACAATAAACTGAAAATTCACAAAAACGTGGAAAAACGGCAAAATATTGTCTAATTCGATGATATTTTCTTTAAATCACATAAGGAAAAGGGGATGATAAACGTCAAAATATTGCTAAATTCGACGCTTTTTCGTACGAAACAAAATGAAAGAAAACTTGCTTGAAATGCAATATTATGCGAAATTCTGAGAATTAAAGGCCAAATCACATATCGTGATACTACATGAAATAGAATCGAAATATTGGTAAAATGAATATATTTACGTAATATCAAACTACATGAAAAACGTGAAAAAAGTCACTATTTTCCATATTTGAGGATTTTAACTTCAAATCATAGAGCGAGGTATCGTATTATTTAGATCCAAGAAAAGACATATGACAATGTTGTTTCCAATACAAATGATAAAAATCAATGTGTTTTCATTAGAATTAACTAAAATGTTCCTGATTTTCCGTTTATATTACCGATGGAAGATGTACACGTAAAACCGCTCTATTCCGGCTGAAACGTCGATATATGCAATAAAAACAGAACTTCTTCCCTTTTCAATATTTACTCAGTATTTTAACAAGAAACAAATAGATGATTGAAAATGAAGTATTTAAGGGTTATTATCTAATCAATTATGTGTTTGCATCATTTTTATCGTATATATAATGAATTAATACCAATAAACTGAAAATTCACAAAAACGTGGAAAAACGGCAAAATATTACCTAATTCGATGATATTTTGTTTAAATCACGTTAAGGAAAAGGGGATGATAAACGTCAAAATATTGCTAAATTCGATGATTTTTCGTACGAAACAAAATGAAAGAAAACTTGCTTGAAAAGCAATATTATGCGAAATTCTGAGAATTAAAGGCCAAATCACATATCGTGATACTACATGAAATAGAATCGAAATATTGGTAAAATGAATATATTTACGTAATATCAAACTACATGAAAAACGTGAAAAAAGTCACTATTTTCCATATTTGAGGATTTTAACTTCAAATCATAGAGCGAGGTATCGTATTATTTAGATCCAAGAAAAGACATATGACAATGTTGTTTCCAATACAAATGATAAAAATCAATGTGTTTTCATTAGAATTAACTAAAATGTTCCTGATTTTCCGTTTATATTACCGATGGAAGATGTACACGTAAAAGCGCTCTATCCGGCTGAAACGTCGATATATGCAATAAAAACAGAACTTCTTCCTTTTAAATATCTTACTCAGTATTTTAACGAGAAACAAATAGATGATTGAAAATGTAGTATTTAAGGTTATTATCTAATCAATATGTTTCATCATTTTTATCGTATATATGAATTAATACATAAACTGAAAATTCAAAAACGTGGAAAAACGGCAAAATATTGTCTAATTCGATGATATTTTCTTTAAATCACATAAGGAAAAGGGGATGATAAACGTCAAAATATTGCTAAATTCGACGCTTTTTCGTACGAAACAAAATGAAAGAAAACTTGCTTGAAGTGCAATATTATGCGAAATTCTGAGAATTAAAGGCCAAATCACATATCGTGATACTACATGAAATAGAATCGAAATATTGGTAAAAATGAATATATTTACGTAATATCAAACTACATGAAAAACGTGAAAAAAGTCACTATTTTCCATATTTGAGGATTTTACTTCAAATCATAGAGCGAGGTATCGTATATTTAGATCCAAGAAAAGACATATGACAATGTTGTTTCCAATACAAATGATAAAAATCAATGTGTTTTCATTAGAATTAACTAAAATGTTCCTGATTTTCCGTTTATATTACCGATGGAAGATGTACACGTAAAACCGCTCTATCCGGCTGAAACGTCGATATATGCAATAAAAACAGAACTTCTTTCCTTTTCAATATCTTACTCAGTATTTTAACGAGAAACAAATAGATGATTGAAAATGTAGTATTTAAGGTTATTATCTAATCAATTATATGTTTCATTATTTTTATCGTATATTATGAATTAATACCAATAAACTGAAAATTCACAAAAACGTGGAAAAACGGCAAAATATTCTAATTCGATGATATTTTTTTAAATCACGTTAAGGAAAAGGGGATGATAAACGTCAAAATATTGCTAAATTCGACGCTTTTTCGTACGAAACAAAATGAAAGAAAACTTGCTTGAAAAGCAATATTATGCGAAATTCTGAGAATTAAAGGCCAAATCACATATCGTGATACTACATGAAATAGAATCGAAATATTGGTAAAAATGAATATATTTACGTAATATCAAACTACATGAAAAACGTGAAAAAAGTCACTATTTTCCATATTTGAGGATTTTAACTTCAAATCATAGAGCGAGGTATCGTATTATTTAGATCCAAGAAAAGACATATGACAATGTTGTTTCCAATACAAATGATAAAAATCAATGTGTTTTCATTAGAATTAACTAAAATGTTCCTGATTTTCCGTTTATATTACCGATGGAAGATGTACACGTAAAAGCGCTCTATCCGGCTGAAACGTCGATATATGCAATAAAAACAGAACTTCTTCCTTTTCAATATTTACTCAGTATTTTAACAAGAAACAAATAGTTGATTGAAAATGTAGTATTTAAGGTTATTATCTAATCAATTATGTTTTCATATTTTTATCGTATATTAATGAATTAATACAATAAACTGAAAATTCACAAAAACGTGGAAAAACGGCAAAATATTCTAATTCGATGATATTTTTTTAAATCACATAAGGAAAAGGGATGATAAACGTCAAAATATTGCTAAATTCGACGATTTTTCGTACGAAACAAAATGAAAGAAAACTTGCTTGAAAGCAATATTATGCGAAATTCTGAGAATTAAAGGCCAAATCACATATCGTGATACTACATGAAATAGAATCGAAATATTGGTAAAAATGAATATATTTACGTAATATCAAACTACATGAAAAACGTGAAAAAAGTCACTATTTTCCATATTTGAGGATTTTAACTTCAAATCATAGAGCGAGGTATCGTATTATTTAGATCCAAGAAAAGACATATGACAATGTTGTTTCCAATACAAATGATAAAAATCAATGTTTTTCATTAGAATTAACTAAAATGTTCCTGATTTTCCGTTTATATTACCGATGGAAGATGTACACGTAAAACCGCTCTATTCCGGCTGAAACGTCGATATATGCAATAAAAACAGAACTTCTTCCTTTTCAATATTTACTCAGTATTTTAACAGAAACAAATAGATGATTGAAAATGAAGTATTTAAGGTTATTATCTAATCAATTATGTTTCATCATTTTTATCGTATATTAATGAATTAATACCAATAAACTGAAAATTCACAAAACGTGGAAAAACGGCAAAATATTACCTAATTCGATGATATTTTGTTTAAATCACGTTAAGGAAAAGGGGATGATAAACGTCAAAATATTGCTAAATTCGATGTTTTTCGTACGAAACAAAATGAAAGAAAACTTGCTTGAAAGCAATATTATGCGAAATTCTGAGAATTAAAGGCCAAATCACATATCGTGATACTACATGAAATAGAATCGAAATATTGGTAAAAATGAAATATTTACGTAATATCAAACTACATGAAAAACGTGAAAAAAGTCACTATTTTCCATATTTGAGGATTTTAACTTCAAATCATAGAGCGAGGTATCGTATTATTTAGATCCAAGAAAAGACATATGACAATGTTGTTTCCAATACAAATGATAAAAATCAATGTGTTTTCATTAGAATTAACTAAAATGTTCCTGATTTTCCGTTTATATTACCGATGGAAGATGTACACGTAAAAGCGCTCTAATCCGGCTGAAACGTCGATATATGCAATAAAAACAGAACTTCTTTCCTTTTAAATATTACTCAGTATTTTAACGAGAAACAAATAGATGATTGAAAATGTAGTATTTAAGGTTATTATCTAATCAATTATGTTTTCATTATTTTTATCGTATATTATGAATTAATAAATAAACTGAAAATTCACAAAAACGTGGAAAAACGGCAAAATATTGTCTAATTCGATGATATTTTTTAAATCACATAAGGAAAAGGGGATGATAAACGTCAAAATATTGCTAAATTCGACGCTTTTTCGTACGAAACAAAATGAAAGAAAACTTGCTTGAAGCAATATTATGCGAAATTCTGAGAATTAAAGGCCAAATCACATATCGTGATACTACATGAAATAGAATCGAAATATTGGTAAAAATGAATATATTTACGTAATATCAAACTACATGAAAAACGTGAAAAAAGTCACTATTTTACCATATTTGAGGATTTTAACTTCAAATCATAGAGCGAGGTATCGTATTATTTAGATCCAAGAAAAGACATATGACAATGTTGTTTCCAATACAAATGATAAAAATCAATGTGTTTTCATTAGAATTAACTAAAATGTTCCTGATTTTCCGTTTATATTACCGATGGAAGATGTACACGTAAAACCGCTCTATTCCGGCTGAAACGTCGATATATGCAATAAAAACAGAACTTCTTCCTTTTCAATATTTACTCAGTATTTTAACAAGAAACAAATAGTTGATTGAAAATGAAGTATTTAAGGTTATTATCTAATCAATTATGTTTTGCATCATTTTTATCGTATATAATGAATTAATACAATAAACTGAAAATTCACAAAAACGTGGAAAAACGGCAAAATATTACCTAATTCGATGATATTTTGTTTAAATCACGTTAAGGAAAAGGGGATGATAAACGTCAAAATATTGCTAAATTCGATGATTTTTCGTACGAAACAAAATGAAAGAAAACTTGCTTGAAAAGCAATATTATGCGAAATTCTGAGAATTAAAGGCCAAATCACATATCGTGATACTACATGAAATAGAATCGAAATATTGGTAAAAATGAATATATTTACGTAATATCAAACTACATGAAAAACGTGAAAAAAGTCACTATTTTTCCATATTTGAGGATTTTAACTTCAAATCATAGAGCGAGGTATCGTATTATTTAGATCCAAGAAAAGACATATGACAATGTTGTTTCCAATACAAATGATAAAAATCAATGTGTTTTCATTAGAATTAACTAAAATGTTCCTGATTTTCCGTTTATATTACGATGGAAGATGTACACGTAAAAGCGCTCTAATCCGGCTGAAACGTCGATATATGCAATAAAAACAGAACTTCTTTCCTTTTAAATATCTTACTCAGTATTTTAACGAGAAACAAATAGATGATTGAAAATGTAGTATTTAAGGTTATTATCTAATCAATTATATGTTTTCATTATTTTTATCGTATATTATGAATTAATACAATAAACTGAAAATTCACAAAAACGTGGAAAAACGGCAAAATATTGTCTAATTCGATGATATTTTCTTTAAATCACATAAGGAAAAGGGGATGATAAACGTCAAAATATTGCTAAATTCGACGCTTTTTCGTACGAAACAAAATGAAAGAAAACTTGCTTGAAGCAATATTATGCGAAATTCTGAGAATTAAAGGCCAAATCACATATCGTGATACTACATGAAATAGAATCGAAATATTGGTAAAAATGAATATATTTACGTAATATCAAACTACATGAAAAACGTGAAAAAAGTCACTATTTTACCATATTTGAGGATTTTAACTTCAAATCATAGAGCGAGGTATCGTATTATTTAGATCCAAGAAAAGACATATGACAATGTTGTTTCCAATACAAATGATAAAAATCAATGTGTTTTCATTAGAATTAACTAAAATGTTCCTGATTTTCCGTTTATATTACCGATGGAAGATGTACACGTAAAAGCGCTCTAATCCGGCTGAAACGTCGATATATGCAATAAAAACAGAACTTCTTCCTTTTCAATATTTACTCAGTATTTTAACAAGAAACAAATAGATGATTGAAAATGAGTATTTAAGGTTATTATATAATATTATGTGTTTCATCATTTTTATCGTATATATGAATTAATAATAAACTGAAAATTCACAAAAACGTGGAAAAACGGCAAAATATTCTAATTCGATGATATTTTGTTTAAATCACATAAGGAAAAGGGGATGATAAACGTCAAAATATTGCTAAATTCGATGATTTTTCGTACGAAACAAAATGAAAGAAAACTTGCTTGAAAGCAATATTATGCGAAATTCTGAGAATTAAAGGCCAAATCACATATCGTGATACTACATGAAATAGAATCGAAATATTGGTAAAAATGAATATATTTACGTAATATCAAACTACATGAAAAACGTGAAAAAAGTCACTATTTTCCATATTTGAGGATTTTAACTTCAAATCATAGAGCGAGGTATCGTATTATTTAGATCCAAGAAAAGACATATGACAATGTTGTTTCCAATACAAATGATAAAAATCAATGTGTTTTCATTAGAATTAACTAAAATGTTCCTGATTTTCCGTTTATATTACCGATGGAAGATGTACACGTAAAACCGCTCTATTCCGGCTGAAACGTCGATATATGCAATAAAAACAGAACTTCTTCCCTTTTCAATATTTACTCAGTATTTTAACAAGAACAAATAGTTGATTGAAAATGAAGTATTTAAGGTTATTATCTAATCAATTATGTGTTTGCATCATTTTTATCGTATATATAATGAATTAATCCAATAAACTGAAAATTCACAAAACGTGGAAAAACGGCAAAATATTACCTAATTCGATGATATTTTGTTTAAATCACGTTAAGGAAAAGGGATGATAAACGTCAAAATATTGCTAAATTCGATGATTTTTCGTACGAAACAAAATGAAAGAAAACTTGCTTGAAAAGCAATATTATGCGAAATTCTGAGAATTAAAGGCCAAATCACATATCGTGATACTACATGAAATAGAATCGAAATATTGGTAAAAATGAATATATTTACGTAATATCAAACACATGAAAAACGTGAAAAAAGTCACTATTTTTCCATATTTGAGGATTTTAACTTCAAATCATAGAGCGAGGTATCGTATTATTTAGATCCAAGAAAAGACATATGACAATGTTGTTTCCAATACAAATGATAAAAATCAATGTGTTTTCATTAGAATTAACTAAAATGTTCCTGATTTTCCGTTTATATTACCGATGGAAGATGTACACGTAAAAGCGCTCTAATCCGGCTGAAACGTCGATATATGCAATAAAAACAGAACTTCTTTCCTTTTAAATATCTTACTCAGTATTTTAACGAGAAACAAATAGATGATTGAAAATGTAGTATTTAAGGTTATTATCTAATCAATTATATGTTTTCATTATTTTTATCGTATTTATGAATTAATATAAACTGAAAATTCACAAAAACGTGGAAAAACGGCAAAATATTGTCTAATTCGATGATATTTTCTTTAAATCACATAAGGAAAAGGGGATGATAAACGTCAAAATATTGCTAAATTCGACGCTTTTTCGTACGAAACAAAATGAAAGAAAACTTGCTTGAATGCAATATTATGCGAAATTCTGAGAATTAAAGGCCAAATCACATATCGTGATACTACATGAAATAGAATCGAAATATTGGTAAAAATGAATATATTTACGTAATATCAAACTACATGAAAAACGTGAAAAAAGTCACTATTTTACCATATTTGAGGATTTTACTTCAAATCATAGAGCGAGGTATCGTATTATTTAGATCCAAGAAAAGACATATGACAATGTTGTTTCCAATACAAATGATAAAAATCAATGTGTTTTTTAGAATTAACTAAAATGTTCCTGATTTTCCGTTTATATTACCGATGGAAGATGTACACGTAAAACCGCTCTATTCCGGCTGAAACGTCGATATATGCAATAAAAACAGAACTTCTTCCCTTTTCAATATTTTACTCAGTATTTTAACAAGAAACAAATAGTTGATTGAAAATGAAGTATTTAAGGTTATTATCTAATCAATTATGTGTTTGCATCATTTTTATCGTATATATAATGAATTAATCCAATAAACTGAAAATTCACAAAAACGTGGAAAAACGGCAAAATATTACCTAATTCGATGATATTTTGTTTAAATCACGTTAAGGAAAAGGGGATGATAAACGTCAAAATATTGCTAAATTCGATGATTTTTCGTACGAAACAAAATGAAAGAAAACTTGCTTGAAAAGCAATATTATGCGAAATTCTGAGAATTAAAGGCCAAATCACATATCGTGATACTACATGAAATAGAATCGAAATATTGGTAAAAATGAATATATTTACGTAATATCAAACTACATGAAAAACGTGAAAAAAGTCACTATTTTTCCATATTTGAGGATTTTAACTTCAAATCATAGAGCGAGGTATCGTATTATTTAGATCCAAGAAAAGACATATGACAATGTTGTTTCCAATACAAATGATAAAAATCAATGTGTTTTCATTAGAATTAACTAAAATGTTCCTGATTTTCCGTTTATATTACCGATGGAAGATGTACACGTAAAAGCGCTCTAATCCGGCTGAAACGTCGATATATGCAATAAAAACAGAACTTCTTTCCTTTTTAAATATCTTACTCAGTATTTTAACGAGAAACAAATAGATGATTGAAAATGTAGTATTTAAGGTTATTATCTAATCAATTATATGTTTTCATTATTTTTATCGTATATTTATGAATTAATATAATAAACTGAAAATTCACAAAAACGTGGAAAAACGGCAAAATATTGTCTAATTCGATGATATTTTCTTTAAATCACAAAGGAAAAGGGGATGATAAACGTCAAAATATTGCTAAATTCGACGCTTTTTCGTACGAAACAAAATGAAAGAAAACTTGCTTGAAGCAATATTATGCGAAATTCTGAGAATTAAAGGCCAAATCACATATCGTGATACTACATGAAATAGAATCGAAATATTGGTAAAAATGAATATATTTACGTAATATCAAACTACATGAAAAACGTGAAAAAGTCACTATTTTACCATATTTGAGGATTTTAACTTCAAATCATAGAGCGAGGTATCGTATTATTTAGATCCAAGAAAAGACATATGACAATGTTGTTTCCAATACAAATGATAAAAATCAATGTGTTTTCATTAGAATTAACTAAAATGTTCCTGATTTTCCGTTTATATTACCGATGGAAGATGTACACGTAAAACCGCTCTATTCCGGCTGAAACGTCGATATATGCAATAAAAACAGAACTTCTTCCCTTTTCAATATTTACTCAGTATTTTAACAAGAAAAAAAGAGTGATTGAAAATGAAGTATTTAAGGTTATTATCTAATCAATTATGTGTTTGCATCATTTTTATCGTATATAATGAATTAATACCAATAAACTGAAAATTCACAAAAACGTGGAAAAACGGCAAAATATTACCTAATTCGATGATATTTTGTTTAAATCACGTTAAGGAAAAGGGGATGATAAACGTCAAAATATTGCTAAATTCGATGATTTTTCGTACGAAACAAAATGAAAGAAAACTTGCTTGAAAAGCAATATTATGCGAAATTCTGAGAATTAAAGGCCAAATCACATATCGTGATACTACATGAAATAGAATCGAAATATTGGTAAAAATGAATATATTTACGTAATATCAAACTACATGAAAAACGTGAAAAAAGTCACTATTTTTCCATATTTGAGGATTTTAACTTCAAATCATAGAGCGAGGTATCGTATTATTTAGATCCAAGAAAAGACATATGACAATGTTGTTTCCAATACAAATGATAAAAATCAATGTGTTTTCATTAGAATTAACTAAAATGTTCCTGATTTTCCGTTTATATTACCGATGGAAGATGTACACGTAAAAGCGCTCTAATCCGGCTGAAACGTCGATATATGCAATAAAAACAGAACTTCTTCCTTTTAAATATCTTACTCAGTATTTTAACGAGAAACAAATAGATGATTGAAAATGTAGTATTTAAGGTTATTATCTAATCAATTATATGTTTTCATTTTTATCGTATATTTATGAATTAATAAATAAACTGAAAATTCACAAAAACGTGGAAAAACGGCAAAATATTGTCTAATTCGATGATATTTTCTTTAAATCACATAAAGGAAAAGGGATGATAAACGTAAAATATTGCTAAATTCGACGCTTTTTCGTACGAAACAAAATGAAAGAAAACTTGCTTGAAGTGCAATATTATGCGAAATTCTGAGAATTAAAGGCCAAATCACATATCGTGATACTACATGAAATAGAATCGAAATATTGGTAAAAATGAATATATTTACGTAATATCAAACTACATGAAAAACGTGAAAAAAGTCACTATTTTACCATATTTGAGGATTTTACTTCAAATCATAGAGCGAGGTATCGTATATTTAGATCCAAGAAAAGACATATGACAATGTTGTTTCCAATACAAATGATAAAAATCAATGTGTTTTCATTAGAATTAACTAAAATGTTCCTGATTTTCCGTTTATATTACCGATGGAAGATGTACACGTAAAACCGCTCTATTCCGGCTGAAACGTCGATATATGCAATAAAAACAGAACTTCTTCCCTTTTCAATATTTACTCAGTATTTTAACAAGAAACAAATAGTGATTGAAAATGAAGTATTTAAGGTTATCTAATTATCTATCTAATGTGTTGCATCATTTTTATCGTATATATAATGAATTAATTCCAATAAACTGAAAATTCACAAAAACGTGGAAAAACGGCAAAATATTACCTAATTCGATGATATTTTGTTTAAATCACGTTAAGGAAAAGGGGATGATAAACGTCAAAATATTGCTAAATTCGATGATTTTTCGTACGAAACAAAATGAAAGAAAACTTGCTTGAAAAGCAATATTAGCGAAATTCTGAGAATTAAAGGCCAAATCACATATCGTGATACTACATGAAATAGAATCGAAATATTGGTAAAAATGAATATATTTACGTAATATCAAACTACATGAAAAACGTGAAAAAAGTCACTATTTTCCATATTTGAGGATTTTAACTTCAAATCATAGAGCGAGGTATTATTATTTAGATCCAAGAAAAGACATATGACAATGTTGTTTCCAATACAAATGATAAAAATCAATGTGTTTTCATTAGAATTAACTAAAATGTTCCTGATTTTCCGTTTATATTACCGATGGAAGATGTACACGTAAAACCGCTCTATTCCGGCTGAAACGTCGATATATGCAATAAAAACAGAACTTCTTCCCTTTTCAATATTTACTCAGTATTTTAACAAGAAACAAATAGTTGATTGAAAATGAAGTATTTAAGGTTATTATCTAATCAATTATGTGTTTGCATCATTTTTATCGTATATATAATGAATTAATACCAATAAACTGAAAATTCACAAAAACGTGGAAAAACGGCAAAATATTACCTAATTCGATGATATTTTGTTTAAATCACGTTAAGGAAAAGGGGATGATAAACGTCAAAATATTGCTAAATTCGATGATTTTTCGTACGAAACAAAATGAAAGAAAACTTGCTTGAAAAGCAATATTATGCGAAATTCTGAGAATTAAAGGCCAAATCACATATCGTGATACTACATGAAATAGAATCGAAATATTGGTAAAAATGAATATATTTACGTAATATCAAACTACATGAAAAACGTGAAAAAAGTCACTATTTTTCCATATTTGAGGATTTTAACTTCAAATCATAGAGCGAGGTATCGTATTATTTAGATCCAAGAAAAGACATATGACAATGTTGTTTCCAATACAAATGATAAAAATCAATGTGTTTTCATTAGAATTAACTAAAATGTTCCTGATTTTCCGTTTATATTACCGATGGAAGATGTACACGTAAAAGCGCTCTAATCCGGCTGAAACGTCGATATATGCAATAAAAACAGAACTTCTTTCCTTTTAAATATCTTACTCAGTATTTTAACGAGAAACAAATAGATTGAAAATGTAGTATTTAAGGTTATTATCTAATCAATTATATGTTTTCATTATTTTTATCGTATATTATGAATTATAAATAAACTGAAAATTCACAAAAACGTGGAAAAACGGCAAAATATTGTCTAATTCGATGATATTTTCTTTAAATCACATAAGGAAAAGGGGATATAAACGTCAAAATATTGCTAAATTCGACGCTTTTTCGTACGAAACAAAATGAAAGAAAACTTGCTTGAAGTGCAATATTATGCGAAATTCTGAGAATTAAAGGCCAAATCACATATCGTGATACTACATGAAATAGAATCGAAATATTGGTAAAAATGAATATATTTACGTAATATCAAACTACATGAAAAACGTGAAAAAAGTCACTATTTTACCATATTTGAGGATTTTACTTCAAATCATAGAGCGAGGTATCGTATATTTAGATCCAAGAAAAGACATATGACAATGTTGTTTCCAATACAAATGATAAAAATCAATGTGTTTTCATTAGAATTAACTAAAATGTTCCTGATTTTCCGTTTATATTACCGATGGAAGATGTACACGTAAAACCGCTCTATTCCGGCTGAAACGTCGATATATGCAATAAAAACAGAACTTCTTCCTTTTCAATATTTACTCAGTATTTTAACAAGAAACAAATAGTTGATTGAAAATGAAGTATTTAAGGTTGTTATCTAATTATCAATTAATGTGTTTGCATCATTTTTATCGTATATATAATGAATTAATCCAATAAACTGAAAATTCACAAAAACGTGGAAAAACGGCAAAATATTCTAATTCGATGATATTTTGTTTAAATCACGTTAAGGAAAAGGGGATGATAAACGTCAAAATATTGCTAAATTCGATGATTTTTCGTACGAAACAAAATGAAAGAAAACTTGCTTGAAAAGCAATATTATGCGAAATTCTGAGAATTAAAGGCCAAATCACATATCGTGATACTACATGAAATAGAATCGAAATATTGGTAAAAATGAATATATTTACGTAATATCAAACTACATGAAAAACGTGAAAAAAGTCACTATTTTCCATATTTGAGGATTTTAACTTCAAATCATAGAGCGAGGTATCGTTATTTAGATCCAAGAAAAGACATATGACAATGTTGTTTCCAATACAAATGATAAAAATCAATGTGTTTTCATTAGAATTAACTAAAATGTTCCTGATTTTCCGTTTATATTACCGATGGAAGATGTACACGTAAAACCGCTCTATTCCGGCTGAAACGTCGATATATGCAATAAAAACAGAACTTCTTCCCCTTTTCAATATTTTACTCAGTATTTTAACAAGAATCAAATAGTTGATTGAAAATGAAGTATTTAAGGTTATTATCTAATCAATTATGTGTTTTGCATCAGTTTTATCGTATATATAATGAATTAATACCAATAAACTGAAAATTCACAAAAACGTGGAAAAACGGCAAAATATTACCTAATTCGATGATATTTTGTTTAAATCACGTTAAGGAAAAGGGGATGATAACGTCAAAATATTGCTAAATTCGATGATTTTTCGTACGAAACAAAATGAAAGAAAACTTGCTTGAAAAGCCAATATTATGCGAAATTCTGAGAATTAAAGGCCAAATCACATATCGTGATTCTACATGAAATAGAATCGAAATATTGGTAAAAATGAATATATATACGTAATATCAAACCACATGAAAAACGTGAAAAAAGTCACTATTTTTCCAATATTTGAGGATTTTAACTTCAAATCATAGAGCGAGGTATCGTATTATTTAGATCCAAGAAAAGACATATGACAATGTTGTTTCCAATACAAATGATAAAAATCAATGTGTTTCATTAGAATTAACTAAATGTTCCTATTTTTCCGTTTATATTACCGATGGAAGATATACACGTAAAAGCGCTCTAATCCGGCTGAAACGTCGATATATGCAATAAAAACAGAACTTCTTTCCTTTTTAAATATCTTACTCAGTATTTTAACGAGAAACAAATAGATGAATGAAAAATGTAGTATTTAAGGTTATTATCTAATCAATTATATGTTTTCATTATTTTTATCGTATATTTATGAATTAATATTAATAAACTGAAAATTAACAAAAACGTGGAAAAACGGCAAAATATTGTCTAATTCGATGATATTTTCTTTAAATCACATAAAGGAAAAGGGGATGATAAACGTCAAAATATTGCTAAATTCGACGCTTTTTCGTACGAAAACAAAATGAAAGAAAACTTGCTTGAAATGCAATATTATGCGAAATTTTGAGAATTAAAGGCCAAGTCACATATCGTGATACTACATGAAATAGAATCGAAATATTGTAAAAATGAATATATTTACGTAATATCAAACTACATGAAAAACGTGAAAAAAGTCACTATTTTACCATATTTGAGGATTTTACCTTCAAATCATAGAGCGAGGTATCGTATGATTTAGATCCAAGAAAGACATATGACAATGTTGTTTCCAATACAAATGATAAAAATCAATGTGTTTTTATTAGAATTAACTAAAATGTTCCTGATTTTCCGTTTATATTACCGATGGAAGATGTACACGTAAAACAGCTCTATTCCGGCTGAAACGTCGATATATGCAATAAAAACAGAACTTCTTTCCTTTTCAATATTTTACTCAGTATTTTAACAAGAATCAAATAGTTGATTGAAAATGAAGTATTTAAGGTTATTATCTAATCAATTATGTGTTTGCATCATTTTTATCGTATATGTAATGAATTAATACCAATAAACTGAAAATTCACAAAAACGTGGAAAAACGGCAAAATATTACCTAATTCGATGATATTTTGTTTAAATCACGTTAAGGAAAAGGGGATGATAAACGTCAAAATATTGCTAAATTCGATGATTTTTCGTAGGAAACAAAATGAAAGAAAACTTGCTTGAAAAGCAATATTATGCGAAATTCTGAGAATAAAGGCCAAATCACATATCGTGATACTACATGAAATAGAATCGAAATATTGGTAAAATGAATATATATACGTAATATCAAACCACATGAAAAACGTGAAAAAGTCACTATTTTTCCATATTTGAGGATTTTAACTTCAAATCATAGAGCGAGGTATCGTATTATTTAGATCCAAGGAAAAGGACATATGACAATGTTGTTTCCAATACAAATGATAAAAATCAATGTGTTTTCATTAGAATTAACTAAAATGTTCCTATTTTTCCGTTTATATTACCGATGGAAGATATACACTTAAAAGCGCTCTAATCCGGCTGAAACGTCGATATATGCAATAAAAACAGAACTTCTTTCCTTTTTAAATATCTTACTCAGTATTTTAACGAGAAACAAATAGATGAATGAAAATGTAGTATTTAAGGTTATTATCTAATCAATTATATGTTTTCATTATTTTTATCGTATATTTATGAATTAATATTAATAAACTGAAAATTCACAAAAACGTGGAAAAACGGCAAAATATTGTCTAATTCGATGATATTTTCTTTAAATCACATAAAGGAAAAGGGGATGATAAACGTCAAAATATTGCCTAAATTCGATGATTTTTCGTACGAAACAAAATGAAAGAAAACTTGCTTGAAATGCAATAATATGCGAAATTCTGAGAATTAAAGGCCAAGTCACATATCGTGATACTACATGAAATAGAATCGAAATATTGGTAAAATGAATATATTTACATAATATCAAACTACATGAAAAACGTGAAAAAAGTCACTATTTTACAATATTTGAGGATTTTAACTTCAAATCATAGAGCGAGGTTTCGTATTATTTAGATCCAAGAAAAGACATGACAATGCTGTTTCCAATACAAATGATAAAAATCAATGTGTTTTCATTAGAATTAACTAAAATGTTCCTGATTTTTCCGTTTATATTACCGATGGAAGATGTACACGTAAAACCGCTCTATTCCGTCTGAAACGTCGATATATGCAATAAAAACAGAACTTCTTCCCTTTTCAATATCTTACTCAGTATTTTAACAAGAAACAAAGAGTTGATTGAAAAGAAGTATTTAAGGTTATTATCTAATCAATTATGTGTTTGCATCATTTTTATCGTATATATAATGAATTAATACCAATAAACTGAAATTCACAAAAACGTGGAAAAACGGCAAAATATTACCTAATTCGATGATATTTTGTTTAAATCACGTTAAGGAAAAGGGGATGATAAACGTCAAAATATTGCTAAATTCGATGATTTTTCGTACGAAACAAATGAAAGAAAAACTTGCTTGAAAAGCAATATTATGCGAAATTCTGAGAATTAAAGGCCAAATCACATATCGTGATACTACATGAAATAGAATCGAAATATTGGTAAAAATGAATATATATACGTAATATCAAACCACATGAAAAACGTGAAAAAAGGTCACTATTTTTCCATATTTGAGGATTTTAACTTCAAATCATAGAGCGAGGTATCGTATTATTTAGATCCAAGAAAAGACATATGACAATGTTGTTTCCAATACAAATGATAAAAATCAATGTGTTTTCATTAGAATTAACTAAAATGTTCCTATTTTTCCGTTTATATTACCGATGGAAGATATACACGTAAAGCGCTCTAATCCGGCTGAAACGTCGATATATGCAATAAAAACAGAACTTCTTTCCTTTTTAAATATCTTACTCAGTATTTTAACGAGAAACAAATAGATGGTTGAAAATGTAGTATTTAAGGTTATTATCTAATCAATTATATGTTTTCATTATTTTTATCGTATATTTATGAATTAGTAGAAATAAACTGAAAATTCACAAAAACGTGGAAAAACGGCAAAATATTGTCTAATTCGATGATATTTTCTTTAAATCTTATAGAGGAAAAAGGGAATTATAAACATTAAAATATTGCTAAATTCGACGCTTTTTCGTACGAAAACAAAGAAGAAAACTTGCTTGAAGTGCAATATTATGCGAAATTCTGAGAATTAAAGGCCAAATCACATATCGTGATACTACATGAAATAGAATCGAAATATGGTAAAAATGAATATATTTACGTAATATCAAACTACATGAAAAACGTGAAAAAGTCACTATTTTACCATATTGAGGATTTTACCTTCAAATCACAGAGCGAGGTATCGTATGATTTAGATCCAAGAAAAGACATATGACAATGTTGTTTCCAATACAAATGATAAAATCAATGTGTTTTCATTTGAATTAACTAAAATGTTCCTGATTTTCCGTTTATATTACCGATGGAAGATGTACACGTAAAACCGCTCTATTCCGGCTGAAACGTCGATATATGCAATAAAAACAGAACTTCTTCCCTTTTCAATAATTTACTCAGTATTTTAACAAGAATCAAATAGTTGATGAAAATGAAGTATTTAAGGTTAGTTATCTAATCAATTATGTGTTTGCATCATTTTTATCGTATATGTAATGAATTAATACCAATAAACTGAAAATTCACAAAAACGTGGAAAAACGGCAAAATATTACCTAATCGATGATATTTTTGTTTAAATCACGTTAAGGAAAAGGGGATGATAAACGTCAAAATATTGCTAAATTCGATGATTTTTCGTAGGAAACAAAATGAGAGAAAACTTGCTTGAAAAGCAATATTATGCGAAATTCCTGAGAATTAAAGGCCAAATCACATATCGTGATACTACATGAAATAGAATCGAAATATTGGTAAAAATGAATATATATACGTAATATCAAACCACATGAAAAACGTGAAAAAAGTCACTATTTTTCCATATTTGAGGATTTTAACTGCAAATCATAGAGCGAGGTATCGTATTATTTAGATCCAAGAAAGACATATGACAATGTTGTTTCCAATACAAATGATAAAAATCAATGTGTTTTCATTAGAATTAACTAAATGTTCCTGATTTTCCGTTTATATTATCGATGAAGATGTACACGTAAAAGCGCTCTAATCCGGCTGAAAACGTCGATATATGCAATAAAAACAGAACTTCTTTCCTTTTAAAATATCTTACTCAGTATTTTAACGAGAAACAAATAGATGATTTGAAAATGTAGTATGTAAGGTTATTATCTAATCAATTATATGTTTTCATTATTTTTATCGTATATTTATGAATTAATACTAATAAACTGAAAATTCACAAAAACGTGGAAAAACGGCAAAATATTGTCTAATTCGATGATATTTTCTTTAAATCACATAAAGGAAAAGGGGATATTAAACGTCAAAATATTGCTAAATTCGACGCTTTTTCGTACGAAACAAAATGAAAGAAAATTTGCTTGAAGTGCAATATTATGCGAAATTCTGAGAATTAAAGGCCAAATCACATATCGTGATACTATATGAAATAGAATCGAAATATTGGTAAAAATGAATATATTTACGTAATATCAAACTACATGAAAAAACGTGAAAAAAGTCACTATTTTACCATATTTGAGGATTTTACCTTCAAATCATAGAGCGAGGTATCGTATGATTTAGATCCAAGAAAGACATATGACAATGTTGTTTCCAATACAAATGATAAAATCAATGTGTTTTCATTTGAATTAACTAAAATGTTCCTGATTTTCCGTTTATATTATCGATGGAAGATGTACACGTAAAACCGCTCTATTCCGGCTGAAACGTCGATATATGCAATAAAAAACAGAACTTCTTCCCTTTTCAATATTTACTTAGTATTTTAACAAGAAACAAATAGTTGATTGAAAATGAAGTATTTAAGGTTGTTATCTAAGGTTTGTTATCTATCTAATGTGTTTGCATCATTTTATCGTATATATAATGAATTAATTCCAATAAACTGAAAATTCACAAAAACGTGGAAAAACGGCCAAAATATTACCTAATTCGATGATATTTTGTTTAAATCACGTTAAGGAAAGGGGATGATAAATGTCAAAAATATTGCTAAATTCGATGATTTTCGTACGAAACAAAATGAAAGAAAACTTGCTTGAAAAGCAATATTAAGAGAAATTCTGAGAATTAAAGGCCAAATCACATATCGTGATACTACATGAAATAGAATCGAAATATTGGTAAAAATGAATATATTTACGTAATATCAAACTACATGAAAAACGTGAAAAAAGTCACTATTTTACCATATTTGAGGATTTTACCTTCAAATCACAGAGCGAGGTATCGTATGATTTAGATCCAAGAAAAGACATATGACAATGTTGTTTCCAATACAAATGATAAAAATCAATGTGTTTTTCATTAGAATTAACTAAAATGTTCCTGATTTTCCGTTTATATTACCGATGGAAGATGTACACGTAAAACCGCTCTATTCCGGCTGAAACGTCGATATATGCAATAAAAACAGAACTTCTTCCCTTTTCAATAATTTACTCAGTATTTTAACAAGAATCAAATAGTTGCATTGAAAATGAAGTATTTAAGGTTATTATCTAATCAATTATGTGTTGCATCATTTTTATCGTATATGTAATGAATTAATACCAATAAACTGAAAATTCACAAAAACGTGGAAAAACGGCAAAATATTACCTAATTCGATGATATTTTGTTTAAATCACGTTAAGGAAAAGGGGATGATAAACGTCAAAATATTGCTAAATTCGATGATTTTTCGTAGGAAACAAAATGAGAGAAAACTTGCTTGAAAAGCAATATTATGCGAAATTCTGAGAATTAAAGGCCAAATCACATATCGTGATACTACATGAAATAGAATCGAAATATTGGTAAAAATGAATATATATACGTAATATCAAACCACATGAAAAACGTGAAAAAAGTCACTATTTTTCCCATATTTGAGGATTTTAACTGCAAATCATAGAGCGAGGTATCGTATTATTTAGATCCAAGAAAAGACATATGACAATGTTGTTTCCAATACAAATGATAAAAATCAATGTGTTTTCATTAGAATTAACTAAAATGTTCCTGATTTTCCGTTTATATTATCGATGGAAGATGTACACGTAAAAGCGCTCTAATCCGGCTGTGAAACGTCGATATATGCAATAAAAACAGAACTTCTTTCCTTTTAAAATATCTTACTCAGTATTTAACGATAAACAAATAGATGATTGAAAATGTAGTATGTAAGGTTATTATCTAATCAATTATATGTTTTCATTATTTTTATCGTATATTTATGAATTAATACTAATAAACTGAAAATTCACAAAAACGTGAAGAAAAACGCAAAATATTGTCTAATTCGATGATATTTTCTTTAAAATCACATAAAGGAAAAGGGGATATTAAACGTCAAAATATTGCTAAATTCGACGCTTTTTCTGTACGAAACAAAATGAAAGAAAATTTGCTTGAAGTGCAATATTAATGCGAAATTCTGAGAATTAAAGGCCAAATCACATATCGTGATACTATATGAAATAGAATCGAAATATTGGTAAAAATGAATATATTTACGTAATATCCAAACTACATGAAAAACGTGAAAAAAGTCACTATTTTACCATATTTGAGGATTTTACCTTCAAATCATAGAGCGAGGTAATCGTATGATTTAGATCCAAGAAAAGACATATGACAATGTTGTTTCCAATACAAAATGATAAAAATCAATGTGTTTTCATTTAATTAACTAAATGTTCCTGATTTTCCGTTTATATTATCGATGGAAGATGTACACGTAAAACCGCTCTATTCCGGCTGAAACGTCGATATATGCAATAAAAACAGAACTTCTTCCCTTTTCAATATTTTACTTAGTATTTTAACAAGAAACAAATAGTTGATTGAAAATGAAGTATTTAAGGTTGTTATCTAAGGTTGTTATCTATCTAATGTGTTTGCATCATTTTTATCGTATATATAATGAATTAATTCCAATAAACTGAAAATTCACAAAAACGTGGAAAAACGGCAAATATTTACCTAATTCGATGATATTTTGTTTAAATCACGTTAAGGAAAAGGGGATGATAAATGTCAAAATATTGCTAAATTCGATGATTTTTCGTACGAAACAAAATGAAAGAAAACTTGCTTGAAAAGCAATATTAAGCGAAATTCTGAGAATTAAGGCCAAATCATATATCGTGATACTACATGAAATAGAATCGAAATATTGGTAAAAATGAATATATTTACGTAATATCAAACTACATGAAAAACGTGAAAAAAGTCACTATTTTCCATATTTGAGGATTTTACTTCAAATCATAGAGCGAGGTATCGTATTATTTAGATCCAAGAAAAGACATATGACAATGTTGTTTCCAATACAAATGATAAAAATCAATGTGTTTTCATTAGAATTAACTAAAATGTTCCAATTTTTCCGTTTATATTACCGATGGAAGATATACACGTAAAAGCGCTCTAATCCGGCTGAAACGTCGATATATGCAATAAAACCAGAACTTCTTTCCTTTTTAAATATCTTACTCAGTATTTTAACGAGAAACAAATAGATGAATGAAAATGTAGTATTAAGGTTATTATCTAATCAATTATATGTTTTCATTATTTTTTATCGTATATTTATGAATTAATATTAATAAACTGAAAATTCACAAAAACGTGGAAAAACGGCAAAATATTGTCTAATTCGATGATATTTTCTTTAAATCACATAAAGGAAAAGGGGATGATAAACGTCAAAATATTGCTAAATTCGATGATTTTTCGTACGAAACAAAATGAAAGAAAACTTGCTTGAAATGCAATAATATGCGAAATTCTGAGAATTAAGGCCAAGTCACATATCGTGATACTACATGAAATAGAATCGAAATATTGGTAAAATGAATATATTTACATAATATCAAACTACATGAAAAACGTTGAAAAAAGTCACTATTTTACAATATTTGAGGATATTAACTTCAAATCATAGAGCGAGGTTTCGTATTATTTAGATCCAAGAAAAGACATGACAATGCTGTTTCCAATACAAATGATAAAAATCAATGTGTTTTCATTAGAATTAACTAAAATGTTCCTGATTTTCCGTTATATTACCGATGGAAGATGTACACGTAAAACCGCTCTATTCCAGTCTGAAACGTCGATATATGCAATAAAAACAGAACTTCTTCCCCTTTTCAATATCTTACTCAGTATTTTAACAAGAAACAAAGAGTTGATTGAAAATGAAGTATTTAAGGTTATTATCTAATCAATTATGTGTTTGCATCATTTTTATCGTATATATAATGAATTAATACCAATAAACTGAAAATTCACAAAAACGTGGAAAAAACGGCAAAAATATTACCTAATTCGATGATATTTGTTTAAATCACGTTAAGGAAAAGGGGATGATAAACGTCAAAATATTGCTAAATTCGATGATTTTTTCGTACGAAACAAAATGAAAGAAAACTTGCTTGAAAAGCAATATTGTGCGAAATTCTGAGAATTAAAGGCCAAATCACATATCGTGATACTACATGAAATAGAATCGAAATATTGGTAAAAATGAATATATTTTCGTAATATCAAACTACATGAAAAACGTGAAAAAAGTCACTATTTTTCCATATTTGAGGATTTTAACTTCAAATCATAGAGCGAGGTATCCTATTATTTTGATCCAAGAAAAGACATATGACAATGTTGTTTCCAATACAAATGATAAAAATCAATGTGTTTTCATTAGAATGTTCCTGATTTTCCGTTTATATTAGCGAAGGAAGATGCACACGTAAAAGCGCTCTAATCCGGCTGAAACGTCGATATATATGCAATAAAAACAGAACTTCTTTCCTTTTTAAATATCTTACTCATTATTTTAACGAGAAACAAATAGATGATTGAAAATGTAGTATTTAAGGTTATTATCTAATCAATTATATGTTTTCATTATTTTTATCGTATATTTATGAATTAATACTAATAAACTGAAAATTCACAAGAACGTGGAAAAACGGCAAAATATTGTCTAATTCGATATTTTCTTTAAATCACATAAAGGAAAAGGGAATTATAAACGTTAAAATATTGCTAAATTCGACGCTTTTTCGTACGAAACAAAATGAAAGAAAATTTGCTTGAAGTGCAATATTATGCGAAATTCTGAGAATTAAAGGCCAAATCACATATCGTGATACTATATGAAATAGAATCGAAATATTGGTAAAAATGAATATATTTACGTAATATCAAACTACATGAAAAACGTGAAAAAAGTCACTATTTTACCATATTTGAGGATTTACCTTCAAATCATAGAGCGAGGTATCGTATGATTTAGATCCAAGAAAAGACATATGACAATGTTGTTTCCAATACAAATGATAAAAATCAATGTGTTTTCATTTGAATTAACTAAAATGTTCCTGATTTTCCGTTTATATTATCGATGGAAGATGTACACGTAAAACCGCTCTATTCCGGCTGAAACGTCGATATATGCAATAAAAACAGAACTTCTTCCCTTTTCAATATTTTACTTAGTATTTTAACAAGAAACAAATAGTTGATTGAAAATGAAGTATTTAAGGTTGTTATCTAAGGTTGTTATCTATCTAATGTGTTTGCATCATTTTTATCGTATATATAATGAATTAATTCCAATAAACTGAAAATTCACAAAAACGTGGAAAAACGGCAAAATATTACCTAATTCGATGATATTTTGTTTAAATCACGTTAAGGAAAAGGGGATGATAAATGTCAAAATATTGCTAAATTCGATGATTTTTCGTACGAAACAAAATGAAAGAAAACTTGCTTGAAAAGCAATATTAAGAGAAATTCTGAGAATTAAAGGCCAAATCACATATCGTGATACTACATGAAATAGAATCGAAATATTGGTAAAAATGAATATATTTACGTAATATCAAACTACATGAAAAACGTGAAAAAAGTCACTATTTACCATATTTGAGGATTTACCTTCAATCACAGAGCGAGGTATCGTATGATTTAGATCCAAGAAAAGACATATGACAATGTTGTTTCCAATACAAATGATAAAAATCAATGTGTTTTCATTAGAATTAACTAAAATGTTCCTGATTTTCCGTTTATATTACCGATGGAAGATGTACACGTAAAACCGCTCTATTCCGGCTGAAACGTCGATATATGCAATAAAAACAGAACTTCTTCCCTTTTCAATAATTTACTCAGTATTTTAACAAGAATCAAATAGTTGATTGAAAATGAAGTATTTAAGGTTATTATCTAATCAATTATGTGTTGCATCATTTTTATCGTATATGTAATGAATTAATACCAATAAACTGAAAATTCACAAAAACGTGGAAAAACGGCAAAATATTACCTAATTCGATGATATTTTGTTTAAATCACGTTAAGGAAAAGGGGATGATAAACGTCAAAATATTGCTAAATTCGATGATTTTTCGTAGGAAACAAAATGAGAGAAAACTTGCTTGAAAAGCAATATTATGCGAAATTCTGAGAATTAAAGGCCAAATCACATATCGTGATACTACATGAAATAGAATCGAAATATTGGTAAAAATGAATATATATACGTAATATCAAACCACATGAAAAACGTGAAAAAAGTCACTATTTTTCCATATTTGAGGATTTTAACTGCAAATCATAGAGCGAGGTATCGTATTATTTAGATCCAAGAAAAGACATATGACAATGTTGTTTCCAATACAAATGATAAAAATCAATGTGTTTTCATTAGAATTAACTAAATGTTCCTGATTTTCCGTTTATATTATCGATGGAAGATGTACACGTAAAGCGCTCTAATCCGGCTGAAACGTCGATATATGCAATAAAACAGAACTTCTTTCCTTTTAAAATATCTTACTCAGTATTTTAACGAGAAACAAATAGATGATTGAAAATGTAGTATGTAAGGTTATTATCTAATCAATTATATGTTTTCATTATTTTTATCGTATATTTATGAATTAATACTAATAAACTGAAAATTCACAAAAACGTGGAAAAACGGCAAAATATTGTCTAATTCGATGATATTTTCTTTAAATCACATAAAGGAAAAGGGGATATTAAACGTCAAAATATTGCTAAATTCGACGCTTTTTCGTACGAAACAAAATGAAAGAAAATTTGCTTGAAGTGCAATATTATGCGAAATTCTGAGAATTAAAGGCCAAATCACATATCGTGATACTATATGAAATAGAATCGAAATATTGGTAAAAATGAATATATTTACGTAATATCAAACTACATGAAAAACGTGAAAAAAGTCACTATTTTACCATATTTGAGGATTTTACCTTCAAATCATAGAGCGAGGTATCGTATGATTTAGATCCAAGAAAAGACATATGACAATGTTGTTTCCAATACAAATGATAAAAATCAATGTGTTTTCATTTGAATTAACTAAAATGTTCCTGATTTTCCGTTTATATTACCGATGGAAGATGTACACGTAAAACCGCTCTATTCCGGCTGAAACGTCGATATATGCAATAAAAACAGAACTTCTTCCCTTTTCAATAATTTACTCAGTATTTTAACAAGAATCAAATAGTTGATTGAAAATGAAGTATTTAAGGTTATTATCTAATCAATTATGTGTTGCATCATTTTTATCGTATATGTAATGAATTAATACCAATAAACTGAAAATTCACAAAAACGTGGAAAAACGGCAAAATATTACCTAATTCGATGATATTTTGTTTAAATCACGTTAAGGAAAAGGGGATGATAAACGTCAAAATATTGCTAAATTCGATGATTTTTCGTAGGAAACAAAATGAGAGAAAACTTGCTTGAAAAGCAATATTATGCGAAATTCTGAGAATTAAAGGCCAAATCACATATCGTGATACTACATGAAATAGAATCGAAATATTGGTAAAAATGAATATATATTACGTAATATCAAACCACATGAAAAACGTGAAAAAAGTCACTATTTTTCCATATTTGAGGATTTTAACTGCAAATCATAGAGCGAGGTATCGTATTATTTAGATCCAAGAAAAGACATATGACAATGTTGTTTCCAATACAAATGATAAAAATCAATGTGTTTTCATTAGAATTAACTAAAATGTTCCTGATTTTCCGTTTATATTATCGATGGAAGATGTACACGTAAAAGCGCTCTAATCCGGCTGAAACGTCGATATATGCAATAAAAACAGAACTTCTTTCCTTTTAAAATATCTTACTCAGTATTTTAACGAGAAACAAATAGATGATTGAAAATGTAGTATGTAAGGTTATTATCTAATCAATTATATGTTTTCATTATTTTTATCGTATATTTATGAATTAATACTAATAAACTGAAAATTCACAAAAACGTGGAAAAACGGCAAAATATTGTCTAATTCGATGATATTTTCTTTAAATCACATAAAGGAAAAGGGGATATTAAACGTCAAAATATTGCTAAATTCGACGCTTTTTCGTACGAAACAAAATGAAAGAAAATTTGCTTGAAGTGCAATATTATGCGAAATTCTGAGAATTAAAGGCCAAATCACATATCGTGATACTATATGAAATAGAATCGAAATATTGGTAAAAATGAATATATTTACGTAATATCAAACTACATGAAAAACGTGAAAAAAGTCACTATTTTACCATATTTGAGGATTTTACCTTCAAATCATAGAGCGAGGTATCGTATGATTTAGATCCAAGAAAAGACATATGACAATGTTGTTTCCAATACAAATGATAAAAATCAATGTGTTTTCATTTGAATTAACTAAAATGTTCCTGATTTTCCGTTTATATTATCGATGGAAGATGTACACGTAAAACCGCTCTATTCCGGCTGAAACGTCGATATATGCAATAAAAACAGAACTTCTTCCCTTTTCAATATTTTACTTAGTATTTTAACAAGAAACAAATAGTTGATTGAAAATGAAGTATTTAAGGTTGTTATCTAAGGTTGTTATCTATCTAATGTGTTTGCATCATTTTTATCGTATATAATGAATTAATTCCAATAAACTGAAAATTCACAAAAACGTGGAAAAAACGGCCAAAATATTACCTAATTCGATGATATTTTGTTTAAATCACGTAAGGAAAAGGGGATGATAAATGTCAAAATATTGCTAAATTCGATGATTTTTCGTACGAAACAAATGAAAGAAAACTTGCTTGAAAAGCAATATTAAGCGAAATTCTGAGAATTAAAGGCCAAATCATATATCGTGATACTACATGAAATAGAATCGAAATATTGGTAAAAATGAATATATTTACGTAATATCAAACTACATGAAAAACGTGAAAAAAGTCACTATTTTCCATATTTGAGGATTTTAACTTCAAATCATAGAGCGAGGTATCGTATTATTTAGATCCAAGAAAAGACATATGGACAATGTTGTTTCCAATACAAATGATAAAAATCAATGTGTTTTCATTAGAATTAACTAAAATGTTCCTATTTTTCCGTTTATATTACCGATGGAAGATATACACGTAAAAGCGCTCTAATCCGGCTGAAACGTCGATATATGCAATAAAAACAGAACTTCTTTCCTTTTTAAATATCTTACTCAGTATTTTAACGAGAAACAAATAGATGAATGAAAATGTAGTATTTAAGGTTATTATCTAATCAATTATATGTTTTCATTATTTTTATCGTATATTTATGAATTAATATTAATAAACTGAAAATTCACAAAAACGTGGAAAAACGGCAAAATATTGTCTAATTCGATGATATTTTCTTTAAATCACATAAAGGAAAAGGGGATGATAAACGTCAAAATATTGCTAAATTCGATGATTTTTCGTACGAAACAAAATGAAAGAAAACTTGCTTGAAATTCAATAATATGCGAAATTCTGAGAATTAAAGGCCAAGTCACATATCGTGATACTACATGAAATAGAATCGAAATATTGGTAAAATGAATATATTTACATAATATCAAACTACATGAAAAACGTGAAAAAAGTCACTATTTTACAATATTTGAGGATTTTAATTTCAAATCATAGAGCGAGGTTTCGTCTTATTTAGATCCAAGAAAAGACATGACAATGCTGTTTCCAATACAAATGATAAAAATCAATGTGTTTTCATTAGAATTAACTAAAATGTTCCTGATTTTCCGTTTATATTACCGATGGAAGATGTACACGTAAAACCGCTCTATTCCGTCTGAAACGTCGATATATGCAATAAAAACAGAACTTCTTCCCTTTTCAATATCTTACTCAGTATTTTAACAAGAAACAAGAGTTGATTGAAAATGAAGTATTTAAGGTTATTATCTAATCAATTATGTGTTTGCATCATTTTTATCGTATATATAATGAATTAATACCAATAAACTGAAAATTCACAAAAACGTGGAAAAACGGCAAAATATTACCTAATTCGATGATATTTTGTTTAAATCACGTTAAGGAAAAGGGGATGATAAACGTCAAAATATTGCTAAATTCGATGATTTTTCGTACGAAACAAAATGAAAGAAAACTTGCTTGAAAAGCAATATTGTGCGAAATTCTGAGAATTAAAGGCCAAATCACATATCGTGATACTACATGAAATAGAATCGAAATATTGGTAAAAATGAATATATTTCGTAATATCAAACTACATGAAAAACGTGAAAAAAGTCACTATTTTTCCATATTTGAGGATTTTAACTTCAAATCATAGAGCGAGGTATCCTATTATTTAGATCCAAGAAAAGACATATGACAATGTTGTTTCCAATACAAATGATAAAAATCAATGTGTTTTCATTAGAATGTTCCTGATTTTCCGTTTATATTAGCGAAGGAAGATGCACACGTAAAAGCGCTCTAATCCGGCTGAAACGTCGATATATATGCAATAAAACAGAACTTCTTTCCTTTTTAAATATCTTACTCAGTATTTTAACGAGAAACAAATAGATGATTGAAAATGTAGTATTTAAGGTTATTATCTAATCAATTATATGTTTTCATTATTTTTATCGTATATTTATGAATTAATACTAATAAACTGAAAATTCACAAGAACGTGGAAAAACGGCAAAATATTGTCTAATTCGATGATATTTTCTTTTAAATCACATAAAGGAAAAGGGAATTATAAACGTTTAAAATATTGCTAAATTCGACGCTTTTTCGTACGAAACAAAATGAAAGAAAATTTGCTTGTAGTGCAATATTATGCGAAATTCTGAGAATTAAAGGCCAAATCACATATCGTGATACTATATGAAATAGAATCGAAATATTGGTAAAAATGATTATATTTACGTAATATCAAACTACATGAAAAACGTGAAAAAAGTCACTATTTTACCATATTTGAGGATTTTACCTTCAAATCATAGAGCGAGGTATCGTATGATTTAGATCCAAGAAAAGACATATGACAATGTTGTTTCCAATACAAATGATAAAAATCAATGTGTTTTCATTTGAATTAACTAAAATGTTCCTGATTTTCCGTTTATATTATCGATGGAAGATGTACACGTAAAACCGCTCTATTCCGGCTGAAACGTCGATATATGCAATAAAAACAGAACTTCTTCCCTTTTCAATATTTTACTCAGTGTTTTAACAAGAAACAAATAGTTGATTGGAAATGAAGTATTTAAGGTTGTTATCTAAGGTGTTTGCATCATTTTTATCGTATATATAATGAATTAATTCAATAAACTGAAAATTCACAAAAACGTGGAAAAACGGCAAAATATTACCTAATTCGATGATATTTTGTTTAAATCACGTTAAGGAAAAGGGGATGATAAATGTCAAAATATTGCTAAATTCGATGATTTTTCGTACGAAACAAAATGAAAGAAAACTTGCTTGAAAAGCAATATTAATGCGAAATTCTGAGAATTAAAGGCCAAATCACATATCGTGATACTACATGAAATAGAATCGAAATATTGGTAAAATGAATATATTTACGTAATATCAAACTACATGAAAAACGTGAAAAAGTCACTATTTTACCATATTTGAGGATTTTACCTTCAAATCATAGAGCGAGGTATCGTATTATTTAGATCCAAGAAAAGACATATGACAATGTTGTTTCCAATACAAATGATAAAAATCAATGTGTTTTCATTAGAATTAACTAAAATGTTCCTGATTTTCCGTTTATATTACCGATGGAAGATGTACACGTAAAAGCGCTCTAATCCGGCTGAAACGTCGATATATGCAATAAAAACAGAACTTCTTTCCTTTTTAAATATCTTACTCAGTATTTTAACGAGAAACAAATAGATGAATGAAAATGTAGTATTTAAGGTTATTATCTAATCAATTATATGTTTTCATTATTTTTATCGTATATTTATGAATTAATATTAATAAACTGAAAAATTCACAAAAACGTGGAAAAACGGCAAAATATTGTCTAATTCGATGATATTTTCTTTAAATCACATAAAGGAAAAGGGGATGATAAACGTCAAAATATTGCTAAATTCGACGCTTTTTCGTACGAAACAAAATGAAAGAAAACTTGCTTGAAATGCAATATTATGCGAAATTCTGAGAATTAAAGGCCAAGTCACATATCGTGATACTACATGAAATAGAATCGAAATATTGGTAAAATGAATATATTTACATAATATCAAACTACATGAAAAACGTGAAAAAGTCACTATTTTACAATATTTGAGGATTTTAACTTCAAATCATAGAGCGAGGTATCGTATTATTTAGATCCAAGAAAAGACATATGACAATGTTGTTTCCAATACAAATGATAAAAATCAATGTGTTTTCATTAGAATTAACTAAAATGTTCCTGATTTTCCGTTTATATTACCGATGGAAGATGTACACGTAAAAGCGCTCTATTCCGGCTGAAACGTCGATATATGCAATAAAAACAGAACTTCTTTCCCTTTTCAATATCTTACTCAGTATTTTAACGAAGAAACAAATAGATGATTGAAAATGTAGTATTTAAGGTTATTATCTAATCAATTATATGTTTTCATTATTTTTATCGTATATTATATGAATTAATACCTAATAAACTGAAAATTCACAAAAACGTGGAAAAACGGCAAAATATTACCTAATTCGATGATATTTTCGTTTAAATCACGTAAAGGAAAAGGGGATGATAAACGTCAAAATATTGCTAAATTCGACTGATTTTTCGTACGAAACAAAATGAAAGAAAACTTGCTTGAAAATGCAATATTATGCGAAATTCTGAGAATTAAAGGCCAAATCACATATCGTGATACTACATGAAATAGAATCGAAATATTGGTAAAATGAATATATTTACGTAATATCAAACTACATGAAAAACGTGAAAAAGTCACTATTTTACCATATTTGAGGATTTTAACTTCAAATCATAGAGCGAGGTATCGTATTATTTAGATCCAAGAAAAGACATATGACAATGTTGTTTCCAATACAAATGATAAAAATCAATGTGTTTTCATTAGAATTAACTAAAATGTTCCTGATTTTCCGTTTATATTACCGATGGAAGATGTACACGTAAAAGCGCTCTAATCCGGCTGAAACGTCGATATATGCAATAAAAACAGAACTTCTTTCCTTTTTAAATATCTTACTCAGTATTTTAACGAGAAACAAATAGATGAATGAAAATGTAGTATTTAAGGTTATTATCTAATCAATTATATGTTTTCATTATTTTTATCGTATATTTATGAATTAATATTAATAAACTGAAAATTCACAAAAACGTGGAAAAACGGCAAAATATTGTCTAATTCGATGATATTTTCTTTAAATCACATAAAGGAAAAGGGGATGATAAACGTCAAAATATTGCTAAATTCGACGCTTTTTCGTACGAAACAAAATGAAAGAAAACTTGCTTGAAATGCAATATTATGCGAAATTCTGAGAATTAAAGGCCAAGTCACATATCGTGATACTACATGAAATAGAATCGAAATATTGGTAAAATGAATATATTTACATAATATCAAACTACATGAAAAACGTGAAAAAGTCACTATTTTTACAATATTTGAGGATTTTAACTTCAAATCATAGAGCGAGGTATCGTATTATTTAGATCCAAGAAAAGACATATGACAATGTTGTTTCCAATACAAATGATAAAAATCAATGTGTTTTCATTAGAATTAACTAAATGTTCCTGATTTTCCGTTTATATTAGCCGATGGAAGATGTACACGTAAAACCGCTCTAATCCGGCTGAAACGTCGATATATGCAATAAAAACAGAACTTCTTTCCCTTTTCAATATCTTACTCAGTATTTTAACGAGAAACAAATAGATGATTGAAAATGTAAGTATTTAAGGTTATTATCTAATCAATTATAGTGTTTGCATCATTTTTATCGTATATATATGAATTAATACCTAATAAACTGAAAATTCACAAGAAACGTGGAAAAACGGCAAAATATTACCTAATTCGATGATATTTTGTTTAAATCACAGTAAGGAAAAGGGGATGATAAACGTTCAAAATATTGCTAAATTCGATGATTTTTCGTACGAAACAAAATGAAAGAAAACTTGCTTGAAGTGCAATATTATGCGAAATTCTGAGAATTAAAGGCCAAATCACATATCGTGATACTACATGAAATAGAATCGAAATATTGGTAAAAATGAATATATTTACGTAATATCAAACTACATGAAAAACGTGAAAAAAGTCACTATTTTACCATATTTGAGGATTTTACCTTCAAATCATAGAGCGAGGTATCGTATGATTTAGATCCAAGAAAAGACATATGACAATGTTGTTTCCAATACAAATGATAAAAATCAATGTGTTTTCATTAGAATTAACTAAAATGTTCCTGATTTTCCGTTTATATTACCGATGGAAGATGTACACGTAAAAGCGCTCTAATCCGGCTGAAACGTCGATATATGCAATAAAAACAGAACTTCTTTCCTTTTTAAATATCTTACTCAGTATTTTAACGAGAAACAAATAGATGAATGAAAATGTAGTATTTAAGGTTATTATCTAATCAATTATATGTTTTCATTATTTTTATCGTATATTTATGAATTAATATTAATAAACTGAAAATTCACAAAACGTGGAAAAACGGCAAAATATTGTCTAATTCGATGATATTTTCTTTAAATCACATAAAGGAAAAGGGGATGATAAACGTCAAAATATTGCTAAATTCGACGCTTTTTCGTACGAAACAAAATGAAAGAAAACTTGCTTGAAATGCAATATTATGCGAAATTCTGAGAATTAAAGGCCAAGTCACATATCGTGATACTACTTGAAATAGAATCGAAATATTGGTAAAATGAATATATTTACATAATATCAAACTACATGAAAAACGTGAAAAAGTCACTTATTTTACAATATTTGAGGATTTTAACTTCAAATCATAGAGCGAGGTTTCGTATTATTTAGATCCAAGAAAAGACATATGACAATGTTGTTTCCAATACAAATGATAAAAATCAATGTGTTTTCATTAGAATTAACTAAATGTTCCTATTTTTCCGTTTATATTACCGATGGAAGATGTACACGTAAAACCGCTCTATTCCGGCTGAAACGTCGATATATGCAATAAAAACAGAACTTCTTCCCTTTTCAATATTTTACTCAGTATTTTAACAAGAAATCAAATAGTTGATTGAAAATGAAGTATTTAAGGTTATTATCTAATCAATTATGTGTTTGCATCATTTTTATCGTATATATAATGAATTAATACCAATAAACTGAAAATTCACAAAAACGTGGAAAAACGGCAAAATATTACCTAATTCGATGATATTTTGTTTAAATCACGTTAAGGAAAAGGGGATGATAAACGTCAAAATATTGCTAAATTCGATGATTTTTCGTACGAAACAAAATGAAAGAAAACTTGCTTGAAAAGCAATATTATGCGAAATTCTGAGAATTAAAGGCCAAATCACATATCGTGATACTACATGAAATAGAATCGAAATATTGGTAAAAATGAATATATATACGTAATATCAAACCACATGAAAAACGTGAAAAAGTCACTATTTTTCCATATTTGAGGATTTTAACTTCAAATCATAGAGCGAGGTATCGTATTATTTAGATCCAAGAAAAGACATATGACAATGTTGTTTCCAATACAAATGATAAAAATCAATGTGTTTTCATTAGAATTAACTAAAATGTTCCTATTTTTCCGTTTATATTACCGATGGAAGATGTACACGTAAAAGCGCTCTAATCCGGCTGAAACGTCGATATATGCAATAAAAACAGAACTTCTTTCCTTTTTAAATATCTTACTCAGTATTTTAACGAGAAACAAATAGATGAATGAAAATGTAGTATTTAAGGTTATTATCTAATCAATTATATGTTTTCATTATTTTTATCGTATATTTATGAATTAATATTAATAAACTGAAAATTCACAAAAACGTGGAAAAACGGCAAAATATTGTCTAATTCGATGATATTTTCTTTAAATCACATAAAGGAAAAGGGGATGATAAACGTCAAAATATTGCTAAATTCGACGCTTTTTCGTACGAAACAAAATGAAAGAAAACTTGCTTGAAATGCAATATTATGCGAAATTCTGAGAATTAAAGGCCAAGTCACATATCGTGATACTACATGAAATAGAATCGAAATATTGGTAAAATGAATATATTTACATAATATCAAACTACATGAAAAACGTGAAAAAGTCACTATTTTACAATATTTGAGGATTTTAACTTCAAATCATAGAGCGAGGTTTCGTATTATTTAGATCCAAGAAAAGACATATGACAATGTTGTTTCCAATACAAATGATAAAAATCAATGTGTTTTCATTAGAATTAACTAATATGTTCCTGATTTTCCGTTTATATTACCGATGGAAGATGTACACGTAAAACCGCTCTATTCCGGCTGAAACGTCGATATATGCAATAAAAACAGAACTTCTTCCCTTTTCAATATTTTACTCAGCATTTTAACAAGAAACAAATAGGTAATTGAAAATGAAGTATTTAAGGTTATTATCTAATCAATTATGTGTTTGAATCATTTTTATCGTATATATAATGAATTAATACCAATAAACTGAAAATTCACAAAAACGTGGAAAAACGGCAAAATATTACCTAATTCGATGATATTTTGTTTAAATCACGTTAAGGAAAAGGGGATGATAAACGTCAAAATATTGCTAAATTCGATGATTTTTCGTACGAAACAAAATGAAAGAAAACTTGCTTGAAAAGCAATATTATGCGAAATTCTGAGAATTAAAGGCCAAATCACATATCGTGATACTACATGAAATAGAATCGAAATATTGGTAAAAATGAATATATTTACGTAATATCAAACTACATGAAAAACGTGAAAAAAGTCACTATTTTTCCATATTTGAGGATTTTAACTTCAAATCATAGAGCGAGGTATCTTATTATTTAGATCCAAGAAAAGACATATGACAATGTTGTTTCCAATACAAATGATAAAAATCAATGTGTTTTCATTAGAATGTTCCTGATTTTCCGTTTATATTAGCGAAGGAAGATGCACACGTAAAAGCGCTCTAATCCGGCTGAAACGTCGATATATGCAATAAAACAGAACTTCTTTCCTTTTTAAATATCTTACTCAGTATTTTAACGAGAAACAAATAGATGATTGAAAATGTAGTATTTAAGGTTATTATCTAATCAATTATAGGTTTTCATTATTTTTATCGTATATTTATGAATTAATACTAGTAAACTGAAAATTCACAAGAACGTGGAAAAACGGCAAAATATTGTCTAATTCGATGATATTTTCTTTAAATCACATAAAGAAAAAGGGAATTATAAACGTTAAAATATTGCTAAATTCGACGCTTTTTCGTACGAAACAAAATGAAAGAAAACTTGCTTGAAGTGCAATATTATGCGAAATTCTGAGAATTAAAGGCCAAATCACATATCGTGATACTACATGAAATAGAATCGAAATATTGGTAAATATGAATATATTTACGTAATATCAAACTACATGAAAAACGTGAAAAAAGTCACTATTTTACCATATTTGAGGATTTTACCTTCAAATCATAGAGCGAGGTATCGTATGATTTAGATCCAAGAAAAGACATATGACAATGTTGTTTCCAATACAAATGATAAAAATCAATGTGTTTTCATTAGAATTAACTAAAATGTTCCTGATTTTCCGTTTATATTACCGATGGAAGATGTACACGTAAAACAGCTCTATTCCGGCTGAAACGTCGATATATGCAATAAAAACAGAACTTCTTCCCTTTTCAATATTTTACTCAGTATTTTAACAAGAATCAAATAGTTGATTGAAAATGAAGTATTTAAGGTTATTACCTAATCAATTATGTGTTTGCATCATTTTTATCGTATATGTAATGAATTAATACCAATAAACTGAAAATTCACAAAAACGTGGAAAAACGGCAAAATATTACCTAATTCGATGATATTTTGTTTAAATCACGTTAAGGAAAAGGGGATGATAAACGTCAAAATATTGCTAAATTCGATGATTTTTCGTACGAAACAAAATGAAAGAAAACTTGCTTGAAAAGCAATATTATGCGAAATTCTGAGAATTAAAGGCCAAATCACATATCGTGATACTACATGAAATAGAATCGAAATATTGGTAAAAATGAATATATATACGTAATATCAAACCACATGAAAAACGTGAAAAAAGTCACTATTTTTCCATATTTGAGGATTTTAACTTCAAATCATAGAGCGAGGTATCTTATTATTTAGATCCAAGAAAAGACATATGACAATGTTGTTTCCAATACAAATGATAAAAATCAATGTGTTTTCATTAGAATTAACTAAATGTTCCTGATTTTCCGTTTATATTAGCGATAGAAGATGCACACGTAAAAGCGCTCTAATCCGGCTGAAACGTCGATATATGCAATAAAACAGAACTTCTTTCCTTTTTAAATATCTTACTCAGTATTTTAACGAGAAACAAATAGATGATTGAAAATGTAGTATTTAAGGTTATTATCTAATCAATTATAGGTTTTCATTATTTTTATCGTATATTTATGAATTAAGTAGAATAAACTGAAAATTCACAAGAACGTGGAAAAACGGCAAAATATTGTCTAATTCGATGATATTTTCTTTAAATCACATAGAGGAAAAGGGAATTATAAACGTTAAAATATTGCTTAATTCGACGCTTTTTCGTACGAAACAAAATGAAAGAAAACTTGCTTGAAGTGCAATATTATGCGAAATTCTGAGAATTAAAGGCCAAATCACATATCGTGATACTACATGAAATAGAATCGAAATATTGGTAAAAATGAATATATTTACGTAATATCAAACTACATGAAAAACGTGAAAAAAGTCACTATTTTACCATATTTGAGGATTTTAACTTCAAATCATAGAGCGAGGTATCGTATTATTTAGATCCAAGAAAAGACATATGACAATGTTGTTTCCAATACAAATGATAAAAATCAATGTGTTTTCATTAGAATTAACTAAAATGTTCCTGATTTTCCGTTTATATTACCGATGGAAGATGTACACGTAAAACCGCTCTATTCCGGCTGAAACGTCGATATATGCAATAAAAACAGAACTTCTTCCCTTTTCAATATTTTACTCAGTATTTTAACAAGAATCAAATAGTTGATTGAAAATGAAGTATTTAAGGTTATTATCTAATCAATTATGTGTTTGCATCATTTTTATCGTATATATAATGAATTAATACCAATAAACTGAAAATTCACAAAAACGTGGAAAAACGGCAAAATATTACCTAATTCGATGATATTTTGTTTAAATCACGTTAAGGAAAAGGGGATGATAAACGTCAAAATATTGCTAAATTCGATTGATTTTTCGTACGAAACAAAATGAAAGAAAACTTGCTTGAAAAGCAATATTATGCGAAATTCTGAGAATTAAAGGCCAAATCACATATCGTGATACTACATGAAATAGAATCGAAATATTGGTACAAATGAATATATTTACAGTAATATCAAACTACATGAAAAACGTGAAAAAAGTCACTATTTTTCCATATTTGAGGATTTTAACTTCAAATCATAGAGCGAGGTATCGTATTATTTAGATCCAAGAAAAGACATATGACAATGTTGTTTCCAATACAAATGATAAAAATCAATGTGTTTTCATTAGAATTAACTAAAATGTTCCTGATTTTCCGTTTATATTACCGATAGAAGATGCACACGTAAAAGCGCTCTAATCCGGCTGAAACGTCGATATATGCAATAAAAACAGAACTTCTTTCCTTTTTAAATATCTTACTCAGTATTTCAACGAGAAACAAATAGATGATTGAAAATGTAGTATTTAAGGTTATTATCTAATCAATTATATGTTTTCATTATTTTTATCGTATATTTATGAATTAATACTAATAAACTGAAAATTCACAAGAACGTGGAAAAACGGCAAAATATTGTCTAATTCGATGATATTTTCTTTAAATCACATAGAGGAAAAGGGAATTATAAACGTTAAAATATTGCTTAATTCGACGCTTTTTCGTACGAAACAAAATGAAAGAAAACTTGCTTGAAGTGCAATATTATGCGAAATTCTGAGAATTAAAGGCCAAATCACATATCGTGATACTACATGAAATAGAATCGAAATATTGGTAAAAATGAATATATTTACGTAATATCAAACTACATGAAAAACGTGAAAAAAGTCACTATTTTACCATATTTGAGGATTTTAACTTCAAATCATAGAGCGAGGTTTCGTATTATTTAGATCCAAGAAAAGACATATGACAATGTTGTTTCCAATACAAATGATAAAAATTCAATGTGTTTTCATTAGAATTAACTAAAATGTTCCTGATTTTCCGTTTATATTACCGATGGAAGATGTACACGTAAAAGCCGCTCTAATTCCGGCTGAAACGTCGATATATGCAATAAAAACAGAACTTCTTCCCTTTTCAATATTTTACTCAGTATTTTAACAAGAAACAAATAGGTAATTGAAAATGAAGTATTTAAGGTTATTATCTAATCAATTATGTGTTTGCATCATTTTTATCGTATATATAATGAATTAATACCAATAAACTGAAAATTCACAAAAACGTGGAAAAACGGCAAAATATTACCTAATTCGATGATATTTTGTTTAAATAACGTTAAGGAAAAGGGGATGATAAACGTCAAAATATTGCTAAATTCGATGATTTTTCGTAGGAAACAAAATGAAAGAAAACTTGCTTGACAAGCAATATTATGCGAAATTCTGAGAATTAAAGGCCAAATCACATATCGTGATACTACATGAAATAGAATCGAAATATTGGTACAAATGAATATATATACGTAATATCAAACCACATGAAAAACGTGAAAAAGTCACTATTTTTCCATATTTGAGGATTTTAACTTCAAATCATAGAGGGAGGTATCGTATTATTTAGATCCAAGAAAAGACATATGACAATGTTGTTTCCAATACAAATGATAAAAATCAATGTGTTTTCATTAGAATTAACTAAAATGTTCCTATTTTTCCGTTTATATTACCGATGGAAGATGTACACGTAAAAGCGCTCTAATCCGGCTGAAACGTCGATATATGCAATAAAAACAGAACTTCTTTCCTTTTTAAATATCTTACTCAGTATTTTAACGAGAAACAAATAGATGAATGAAAATGTAGTATTTAAGGTTATTATCTAATCAATTATATGTTTTCATTATTTTTATCGTATATTTATGAATTAATATTAATAAACTGAAAATTCACAAAAACGTGGAAAAACGGCAAAATATTGTCTAATTCGATGATATTTTCTTTAAATCACATAAAGGAAAAGGGGATGATAAACGTCAAAATATTGCTAAATTCGACGCTTTTTCGTACGAAACAAAATGAAAGAAAACTTGCTTGAAATGCAATATTATGCGAAATTCTGAGAATTAAAGGCCAAGTCACATATCGTGATACTACATGAAATAGAATCGAAATATTGGTAAAATGAATATATTTACATAATATCAAACTACATGAAAAACGTGAAAAAGTCACTATTTTACAATATTTGAGGATTTTAACTTCAAATCATAGAGCGAGGTTTCGTATTATTTAGATCCATGAAAAGACATATGACAATGTTGTTTCCAATACAAATGATAAAAATCAATGTGTTTTCATTAGAATTAACTAAAATGTTCCTGATTTTCCGTTTATATTACCGATGGAAGATGTACACGTAAAACCGCTCTATTCCGGCTGAAACGTCGATATATGCAATAAAAACAGAACTTCTTCCCTTTTCAATATTTTACTCAGTATTTTAACAAGAAACAAATAGGTAATTGAAAATGAAGTATTTAAGGTTATTATCTAATCAATTATGTGTTTGAATCATTTTTATCGTATATATAATGAATTAATACCAATAAACTGAAAATTCACAAAAACGTGGAAAAACGGCAAAATATTACCTAATTCGATGATATTTTGTTTAAATCACGTTAAGGAAAAGGGGATGATAAACGTCAAAATATTGCTAAATTCGATGATTTTTTGTACGAAACAAAATGAAAGAAAACTTGCTTGAAAAGCAATATTATGCGAAATTCTGAGAATTAAAGGCCAAATCACATATCGTGATACTACATGAAATAGAATCGAAATATTGGTAAAAATGAATATATATACGTAATATCAAACCACATGAAAAACGTGAAAAAAGTCACTATTTTTCCATATTTGAGGATTTTAACTTCAAATCATAGAGCGAGGTATCGTATTATTTAGATCCAAGAAAAGACATATGACAAGGTTGTTTCCAATACAAATGATAAAAATCAATGTGTTTTCATTAGAATTAACTAAAATGTTCCTGATTTTCCGTTTATATTACCGATGGAAGATGTACACGTAAAAGCGCTCTAATCCGGCTGAAACGTCGATATATGCAATAAAAACAGAACTTCTTTCCTTTTTAAATATCTTACTCAGTATTTTAACGAGAAACAAATAGATGAATGAAAATGTAGTATTTAAGGTTATTATCTAATCAATTATATGTTTTCATTATTTTTATCGTATATATATGAATTAGTATTAATAAACTGAAAATTCACAAAAACGTGGAAAAACGGCAAAATATTGTCTAATTCGATGATATTTTCTTTAAATCACATAGAGGAAAAGGGGAATGATAAACGTCAAAATATTGCTTAATTCGACGCTTTTTCGTACGAAACAAAATGAAAGAAAACTTGCTTGAAAGTGCAATATTATGCGAAATTCTGAGAATTAAAGGCCAAGTCACATATCGTGATACTACATGAAATAGAATCGAAATATTGGTAAAATGAATATATTTACATAATATCAAACTACATGAAAAACGTGAAAAAAGTCACTATTTTACAATATTTGAGGATTTTACCTTCAAATCATAGAGCGAGGTATCGTATTATTTAGATCCAAGAAAAGACATATGACAATGTTGTTTCCAATACAAATGATAAAAATCAATGTGTTTTCATTAGAATTAACTAAAATGTTCCTGATTTTCCGTTTATATTACCGATGGAAGATGTACACGTAAAACCGCTCTATTCCGGCTGAAACGTCGATATATGCAATAAAAACAGAACTTCTTCCCCTTTTCAATATTTTACTCAGTATTTTAACAAGAATCAAATAGTTGATTGAAAATGAAGTATTTAAGGTTATTATCTAATCAATTATGTGTTTGCATCATTTTTATCGTATATATAATGAATTAATACCAATAAACTGAAAATTCACAAAAACGTGGAAAAACGGCAAAATATTACCTAATTCGATGATATTTTGTTTAAATCACGTTAAGGAAAAGGGGATGATAAACGTCAAAATATTGCTAAATTCGATGATTTTTCGTACGAAACAAAATGAAAGACTCTTGCTTGAAAAGCAATATTATGCGAAATTCTGAGAATTAAAGGCCAAATCACATATCGTGATACTACATGAAATAGAATCGAAATATTGGTAAAAATGAATATATTTACGTAATATCAAACTATATGAAAAACGTGAAAAAAGTCACTATTTTTCCATATTTGTAGGATTTTAACTTCAAATCATAGAGCGAGGTATCTTATTATTTAGATCCAAGAAAAGACATATGACAATGTTGTTTCCAATACATATGATAAAAATCAATGTGTTTTCATTAGAATTAACTAAAATGTTCCTGATTTTCCGTTTATATTACCGATAGAAGATGCACACGTAAAAGCGCTCTAATCCAGCTGAAACGTCGATATATGCAATAAAAACAGAACTTCTTTCCTTTTTAAATATCTTACTCAGTATTTTAACGAGAAACAAATAGATGGTTGAAAATGTAGTATTTAAGGTTATTATCTAATCAATTATATGTTTTCATTATTTTTATCGTATATATATGAATTAGTAGAAATAAACTGAAAATTCACAAAAACGTGGAAAAACGGCAAAATATTGTCTAATTCGATGATATTTTCTTTAAATCACATAGAGGAAAAGGGAATTATAAACGTTAAAATATTGCTTAATTCGACGCTTTTTCGTACGAAACAAAATGAAAGAAAACTTGCTTGAAAGTGCAATATTATGCGAAATTCTGAGAATTAAAGGCCAAATCACATATCGTGATACTACATGAAATAGAATCGAAATATTGGTAAAAATGAATATATTTACGTAATATCAAACTACATGAAAAACGTGAAAAAAGTCACTATTTTACCATATTTGAGGATTTTACCTTCAAATCATAGAGCGAGGTATCGTATGATTTAGATCCAAGAAAAGACATATGACAATGTTGTTTCCAATACAAATGATAAAAATCAATGTGTTTTCATTAGAATTAACTAAAATGTTCCTGATTTTCCGTTTATATTACCGATGGAAGATGTACACGTAAAACCGCTCTATTCCGGCTGAAACGTCGATATATGCAATAAAAACAGAACTTCTTCCCTTTTCAATAATTTACTCAGTATTTTAACAAGAATCAAATAGTTGATTGAAAATGAAGTATTTAAGGTTATTATCTAATCAATTATGTGTTTGCATCATTTTTATCGTATATATAATGAATTAATACCAATAAACTGAAAATTCACAAAAACGTGGAAAAACGGCAAAATATTACCTAATTCGATGATATTTTGTTTAAATAACGTTAAGGAAAAGGGGATGATAAACGTCAAAATATTGCTAAATTCGATGATTTTTCGTAGGAAACAAAATGAAAGAAAACTTGCTTGAAAAGCAATATTATGCGAAATTCTGAGAATTAAAGGCCAAATCACATATCGTGATACTACATGAAATAGAATCGAAAATATTGGTACAAATGAATATATATACGTAATATCAAACCACATGAAAAACGTGAAAAAAGTCACTATTTTTCCATATTTGAGGATTTTAACTTCAAATCATAGAGCGAGGTTTCGTATTATTTAGATCCAAGAAAAGACATATGACAATGTTGTTTCCAATACAAATGATAAAAATCAATGTGTTTTCATTAGAATTAACTAAAATGTTCCTGATTTTCCGTTTATATTACCGATGGAAGATGTACACGTAAAACCGCTCTATTCCGGCTGAAACGTCGATATATGCAATAAAAACAGAACTTCTTCCCTTTTCAATATTTTACTCAGTATTTTAACAAGAAACAAATAGGTAATTGAAAATGAAGTATTTAAGGTTATTATCTAATCAATTATGGGTTTGCATCATTTTTATCGTATATATAATGAATTAATACCAATAAACTGAAAATTCACAAAAACGTGGAAAAACGGCAAAATATTACCTAATTCGATGATATTTTGTTTAAATCACGTTAAGGAAAAGGGGATGATAAACGTCAAAATATTGCTAAATTCGATGATTTTTCGTACGAAACAAAATGAAAGAAAACTTGCTTGAAAAGCAATATTATGCGAAATTCTGAGAATTAAAGGCCAAATCACATATCGTGATACTACATGAAATAGAATCGAAATATTGGTAAAAATGAATATATTTACGTAATATCAAACTACATGAAAAACGTGAAAAAAGTCACTATTTTTCCATATTTGAGGATTTTAACTTCAAATCATAGAGCGAGGTATCTTATTATTTAGATCCAAGAAAAGACATATGACAATGTTGTTTCCAATACAAATGATAAAAATCAATGTGTTTTCATTAGAATGTTCCTGATTTTCCGTTTATATTAGCGAAGGAAGATGCACACGTAAAAGCGCTCTAATCCGGCTGAAACGTCGATATATGCAATAAAAACAGAACTTCATTCCTTTTTAAATATCTTACTCAGTATTTTAACGAGAAACAAATAGATGATTGAAAATGTAGTATTTAAGGTTATTATCTAATCAATTATATGTTTTCATTATTTTTATCGTATATTTATGAATTAATACTAATAAACTGAAAATTCACAAGAACGTGGAAAAACGGCAAAATATTGTCTAATTCGATGATATTTTCTTTAAATCACATAAAGGAAAAGGGAATTATAAACGTTAAAATATTGCTAAATTCGACGCTTTTTCGTACGAAACAAAATGAAAGAAAACTTGCTTGAAGTGCAATATTATGCGAAATTCTGAGAATTAAAGGCCAAATCACATATCGTGATACTACATGAAATAGAATCGAAATATTGGTAAAATGAATATATTTACATAATATCAAACTAAATTAAAAACGTGAAAAAGTCACTATTTTACAATATTTGAGGATTTTAACTTCAAATCATAGAGCGAGGTTTCGTATTATTTAGATCCAAGAAAAGACATATGACAATGTTGTTTCCAATACAAATGATAAAAATCAATGTGTTTTCATTAGAATTAACTAAAATGTTCCTGATTTTCCGTTTATATTACCGATGGAAGATGTACACGTAAAACCGCTCTATTCCGGCTGAAACGTCGATATATGCAATAAAAACAGAACTTCTTCCCCTTTTCAATATTTTACTCAGTATTTTAACAAGAATCAAATAGTTGATTGAAAATTAAGTATTTAAGGTTATTATCTAATCAATTATGTGTTTGCATCATTTTTATCGTATATATAATGAATTAATACCAATAAACTGAAAATTCACAAAAACGTGGAAAAACGGCAAAATATTACCTAATTCGATGATATTTTGTTTAAATCACGTTAAGGAAAAGGGGATGATAAACGTCAAAATATTGCTAAATTCGATGATTTTTCGTACGAAACAAAATGAAAGAACTCCTGCTTGAAAAGCAATATTATGCGAAATTCTGAGAATTAAAGGCCAAATCACATATCGTGATACTACATGAAATAGAATCGAAATATTGGTAAAAATGAATATATTTACGTGATATCAAACTATATGAAAAACGTGAAAAAAGTCACTATTTTTCCATATTTGAGGATTTTAACTTCAAATCATAGAGCGAGGTATCTTATTATTTAGATCCAAGAAAAGACATATGACAATGTTGTTTCCAATACAAATGATAAAAATCAATGTGTTTTCATTAGAATTAACTAAAATGTTCCTGATTTTCCGTTTATATTACCGATAGAAGATGCACACGTAAAAGCGCTCTAATCCAGCTGAAACGTCGATATATGCAATAAAAACAGAACTTCTTTCCTTTTTAAATATCTTACTCAGTATTTTAACGAGAAACAAATAGATGGTTGAAAATGTAGTATTTAAGGTTATTATCTAATCAATTATATATTTTCATTATTTTTATCGTATATATATGAATTAGTAGAAATAAACTGAAAATTCACAAAAACGTGGAAAAACGGCAAAATATTGTCTAATTCGATGATATTTTCTTTAAATCACATAGAGGAAAAGGGAATTATAAACGTTAAAATATTGCTTAATTCGACGCTTTTTCGTACGAAACAAAATGAAAGAAAACTTGCTTGAAGTGCAATATTATGCGAAATTCTGAGAATTAAAGGCCAAATCACATATCGTGATACTACATGAAATAGAATCGAAATATTGGTAAAAATGAATATATTTACGTAATATCAAACTACATGAAAAACGTGAAAAAAGTCACTATTTTACCATATTTGAGGATTTTACCTTCAAATCATAGAGCGAGGTATCGTATGATTTAGATCCAAGAAAAGACATATGACAATGTTGTTTCCAATACAAATGATAAAAATCAATGTGTTTTCATTAGAATTAACTAAAATGTTCCTGATTTTCCGTTTATATTACCGATGGAAGATGTACACGTAAAACCGCTCTATTCCGGCTGAAACGTCGATATATGCAATAAAAACAGAACTTCTTCCCTTTTCAATAATTTACTCAGTATTTTAACAAGAATCAAATAGTTGATTGAAAATGAAGTATTTAAGGTTATTATCTAATCAATTATGTGTTTGCATCATTTTTATCGTATATATAATGAATTAATACCAATAAACTGAAAATTCACAAAAACGTGGAAAAACGGCAAAATATTACCTAATTCGATGATATTTTGTTTAAATAACGTTAAGGAAAAGGGGATGATAAACGTCAAAATATTGCTAAATTCGATGATTTTTCGTAGGAAACAAAATGAAAGAAAACTTGCTTGAAAAGCAATATTATGCGAAATTCTGAGAATTAAAGGCCAAATCACATATCGTGATACTACATGAAATAGAATCGAAATATTGGTACAAATGAATATATATACGTAATATCAAACCACATGAAAAACGTGAAAAAAGTCACTATTTTTCCATATTTGAGGATTTTAACTTCAAATCATAGAGCGAGGTTTCGTATTATTTAGATCCAAGAAAAGACATATGACAATGTTGTTTCCAATACAAATGATAAAAATCAATGTGTTTTCATTAGAATTAACTAAAATGTTCCTGATTTTCCGTTTATATTACCGATGGAAGATGTACACGTAAAACCGCTCTATTCCGGCTGAAACGCCGATATATGCAATAAAAACAGAACTTCTTCCCTTTTCAATATTTTACTCAGTATTTTAACAAGAAACAAATAGGTAATTGAAAATGAAGTATTTAAGGTTATTATCTAATCAATTATGTGTTTGCATCATTTTTATCGTATATATAATGAATTAATACCAATAAACTGAAAATTCACAAAAACGTGGAAAAACGGCAAAATATTACCTAATTCGATGATATTTTGTTTAAATCACGTTAAGGAAAAGGGGATGATAAACGTCAAAATATTGCTAAATTCGATGATTTTTCGTACGAAACAAAATGAAAGAAAACTTGCTTGAAAAGCAATATTATGCGAAATTCTGAGAATTAAAGGCCAAATCACATATCGTGATACTACATGAAATAGAATCGAAATATTGGTAAAAATGAATATATTTACGTAATATCAAACTACATGAAAAACGTGAAAAAAGTCACTATTTTTCCATATTTGAGGATTTTAACTTCAAATCATAGAGCGAGGTATCTTATTATTTAGATCCAAGAAAAGACATATGACAATGTTGTTTCCAATACAAATGATAAAAATCAATGTGTTTTCATTAGAATGTTCCTGATTTTCCGTTTATATTAGCGAAGGAAGAAGCACACGTAAAAGCGCTCTAATCCGGCTGAAACGTCGATATATGCAATAAAAACAGAACTTCATTCCTTTTTAAATATCTTACTCAGTATTTTAACGAGAAACAAATAGATGATTGAAAATGTAGTATTTAAGGTTATTATCTAATCAATTATATGTTTTCATTATTTTTATCGTATATTTATGAATTAATACTAATAAACTGAAAATTCACAAGAACGTGGAAAAACGGCAAAATATTGTCTAATTCGATGATATTTTCTTTAAATCACATAAAGGAAAAGGGAATTATAAACGTTAAAATATTGCTAAATTCGACGCTTTTTCGTACGAAACAAAATGAAAGAAAACTTGCTTGAAGTGCAATATTATGCGAAATTCTGAGAATTAAAGGCCAAATCACATATCGTGATACTACATGAAATAGAATCGAAATATTGGTAAAATGAATATATTTACATAATATCAAACTACATGAAAAACGTGAAAAAGTCACTATTTTACAATATTTGAGGATTTTAACTTCAAATCATAGAGCGAGGTTTCGTATTATTTAGATCCAAGAAAAGACATATGACAATGTTGTTTCCAATACAAATGATAAAAATCAATGTGTTTTCATTAGAATTAACTAAAATGTTCCTGATTTTCCGTTTATATTACCGATGGAAGATGTACACGTAAAACCGCTCTATTCCGGCTGAAACGTCGATATATGCAATAAAAACAGAACTTCTTCCCCTTTTCAATATTTTACTCAGTATTTTAACAAGAATCAAATAGTTGATTGAAAATGAAGTATTTAAGGTTATTATCTAATCAATTATGTGTTTGCATCATTTTTATCGTATATATAATGAATTAATACCAATAAACTGAAAATTCACAAAAACGTGGAAAAACGGCAAAATATTACCTAATTCGATGATATTTTGTTTAAATCACGTTAAGGAAAAGGGGATGATAAACGTCAAAATATTGCTAAATTCGATGATTTTTCGTACGAAACAAAATGAAAGAAAACTTGCTTGAAAAGCAATATTATGCGAAATTCTGAGAATTAATGGCCAAATCACATATCGTGATACTACATGAAATAGAATCGAAATATTGGTAAAAATGAATATATTTACGTGATATCAAACTATATGAAAAACGTGAAAAAAGTCACTATTTTTCCATATTTGAGGATTTTAACTTCAAATCATAGAGCGAGGTATCTTATTATTTAGATCCAAGAAAAGACATATGACAATGTTGTTTCCAATACAAATGATAAAAATCAATGTGTTTTCATTAGAATTAACTAAAATGTTCCTGATTTTCCGTTTATATTACCGATAGAAGATGCACACGTAAAAGCGCTCTAATCCAGCTGAAACGTCGATATATGCAATAAAAACAGAACTTCTTTCCTTTTTAAATATCTTACTCAGTATTTTAACGAGAAACAAATAGATGGTTGAAAATGTAGTATTTAAGGTTATTATCTAATCAATTATATGTTTTCATTATTTTTATCGTATATTTATGAATTAGTAGAAATAAACTGAAAATTCACAAAAACGTGGAAAAACGGCAAAATATTGTCTAATTCGATGATATTTTCTTTAAATCACATAGAGGAAAAGGGAATTATAAACGTTAAAATATTGCTTAATTCGACGCTTTTTCGTACGAAACAAAATGAAAGAAAACTTGCTTGAAGTGCAATATTATGCGAAATTCTGAGAATTAAAGGCCAAATCACATATCGTGATACTACATGAAATAGAATCGAAATATTGGTAAAAATGAATATATTTACGTAATATCAAACTACATGAAAAACGTGAAAAAAGTCACTATTTTACCATATTTGAGGATTTTACCTTCAAATCATAGAGCGAGGTATCGTATGATTTAGATCCAAGAAAAGACATATGACAATGTTGTTTCCAATACAAATGATAAAAATCAATGTGTTTTCATTAGAATTAACTAAAATGTTCCTGATTTTCCGTTTATATTACCGATGGAAGATGTACACGTAAAACAGGTCTATTCCGGCTGAAACGTCGATATATGCAATAAAAACAGAACTTCTTCCCTTTTCAATATTTTACTCAGTATTTTAACAAGAATCAAATAGTTGATTGAAAATGAAGTATTTAAGGTTATTATCTAATCAATTATGTGTTTGCATCATTTTTATCGTATATGTAATGAATTAATACCAATAAACTGAAAATTCACAAAAACGTGCAAAAACGGCAAAATATTACCTAATTCGATGATATTTTGTTTAAATCACGTTAAGGAAAAGGGGATGATAAACGTCAAAATATTGCTAAATTCGATGATTTTTCGTACGAAACAAAATGAAAGAAAACTTGCTTGAAAAGCAATATTATGCGAAATTCTGAGAATTAAAGGCCAAATCACATATCGTGATACTACATGAAATAGAATCGAAATATTGGTAAAAATGAATATATATACGTAATATCAAACCACATGAAAAACGTGAAAAAAGTCACTATTTTTCCATATTTGAGGATTTTAACTTCAAATCATAGAGCGAGGTATCGTATTATTTAGATCCAAGAAAAGACATATGACAATGTTGTTTCCAATACAAATGATAAAAATCAATGTGTTTTCATTAGAATTAACTAAAATGTTCCTATTTTTCCGTTTATATTACCGATGGAAGATGTACACGTAAAAGCGCTCTAATCCGGCTGAAACGTCGATATATGCAATAAAAACAGAACTTCTTTCCTTTTTAAATATCTTACTCAGTATTTTAACGAGAAACAAATAGATGAATGAAAATGTAGTATTTAAGGTTATTATCTAATCAATTATATGTTTTCATTATTTTTATCGTATATTTATGAATTAATATTAATAAACTGAAAATTCACAAAAACGTGGAAAAACGGCAAAATATTGTCTAATTCGATGATATTTTCTTTAAATCACATAAAGGAAAAGGGGATGATAAACGTCAAAATATTGCTAAATTCGACGCTTTTTCGTACGAAACAAAATGAAAGAAAACTTGCTTGAAATGCAATATTATGCGAAATTCTGAGAATTAAAGGCCAAGTCACATATCGTGATACTACATGAAATAGAATCGAAATATTGGTAAAATGAATATATTTACATAATATCAAACTACATGAAAAACGTGAAAAAGTCACTATTTTACAATATTTGAGGATTTTAACTTCAAATCATAGAGCGAGGTTTCGTATTATTTAGATCCAAGAAAAGACATATGACAATGTTGTTTCCACAACCTGTCCTCTTAAAAAGAACGTCAACATTTGCCGTTTGACTCTACGGCTGTTTTTGGACGTTATTTTGTGTAAAACTACGTCTATTTTCGCTTCCATGGACTATCTCTTGTTATACAATGAAATACCACACTCTTATTATTCTATAACTCACTGACTATGCTCTGATATTTGTTCTTCAAGTAAAAATATATATATTTTTGCCTTAATTAGGCCATAATCCAGAAAATTCCAGCCTATCGCTCTTTATATTTAGGAAAACATCTAATAAATTTGGAAATGAATTTTTCGTTCGCCGACAGTTGCTTGTTACTATTTAACCCTCCATGCTTTAATGTCGCTGGTCATTGTGACTTTCTTAGGATTTATACATGTTTTGTAGTAGCATTTAGTCAGACTACAGTAATTTAACTAATGGGAAACCTCTATAGTTGTCGTAAATTAATAATAATCATTTATCAAATAATAAATTAGCAAACATATGCAACATTTTATGTTACGACTTTTCGGGTAGGCCGTTCTGTTTGTTTACAACCCCAATGGTTCAAAATACACAATACTTTTAATATATAAGTGACTAAGTATGCTCTAATATATGGTCCTCAATGAAAATTATCGTTTTTTTTTGTTAATTTGTCCATAGTGAATAAGATTCCTTACTGTTGATCTTTATATTAAGAAAAACATCTAAACAAATTGGTATTGTGTTTTCGTTCAGCTAAAGTTTCCAGATACTATTTCCTAGTTATCAATTAATGTAGGTGATTATTTTAATTCGCGGCTACCAGGGGCTTTCTCCCATTATACAATATAAATGTACTCACTAACTATTCTCTGGTATCTGTTCTTCAAGTAAAATTACCTATTTTTTTGTTTAATTAGTCCATAATTCATAAAATTCCTTCAGGTCGATCTTTATATTTAGAAAAACATCTAATCAATTTGGAATTTAATTTTTCGTTCACCTGCAGTTACCAGCTACTATTTCATTGTTATATTTTATGTCGCTGGTCATTACAATTTTCCAAGAATTTAAACAGCTAAACAGCAAGTAGCATCTTGTTAGAGTACAGGAATTTACCTATGGAGAACCTCGATAGCTGCCGAAAATTATTAATGATTATATATGGAATTTAAAATAATGAATTATATACCATTTCGTATGTTACGTCTTTGGCGGGTAGGCGGTTCTGCGGGTTTACAACCGAATTGTTTAAAAATCACACTATTTTAAATGTATGAGTCACTAGTATGCTCTGATATATGTTCTGCAATGAAAATAAAGATTGTTTTGTTGTTAATTACTCCATAAATGTGTAATGTGTTAATTCAGTCTAAAATCTTTTTGCAACGTTTATATGCGATATACGTAGCGGGAAACTACCTAATATTTAAAAATAATAGTTACAACATTCTATTAATATATAATGTTGAAATAAATATCACACAAAGTCTGTATATCTGTTTTTAGATGTCTTATAAATCTTCTTTTAAAATAGTATTAATGATTTTTATGAATCTTGAGTAAAAATTATGTTAATTATTATTAATCTAATTGTTATTATTTTAAGTAAAAGAATTGCAAGTATTCGCATAACCACGGGATCTCTGTTTGTGTATGAATGCACGGATTTGTTTTTGTTATGAGAGGGACGCCTTAGAAAGCATGGTGTAGGCCACCTGTGGCTCGCATCCGATCCCACGATCGTCGTCGCCCCTAAATCAACACAACAGGTATTTAGTATTTACGATTATAATAAGTAATATTTCTTTTATAATAATATTGCAGCAGGTGGTGTAGTGGTAGGACACTCGCCTGGCGTTCCGCGAGCGCTATGTCATGGGTTCGTATCCTGGCCGGGGAGGATTTACTGGGCGCAATTCCTTAACTGTAGCCTCTGTTTAACGCAACAGTAAAATGTGTACTTGGATGAAACAACGATTCTTCGCGGCGGGGATCGTATTCCAGGGACCTGCCCGAAACGCTACTCGTACTAGTGGCTGTACAAGAATGTAACAACTCTTGTATATATCTCAGGTTAGGGGCTAGGCATTTACACTCTTAGGTCAGCAAACTAGCTAGAAGGTTAGACTATTAGACTCCACTGGTCAATCGGGGCCCTGCATGACTCAGCTTATCCTAACCTAGCCCAGCTTAAACCATCTTAGCATAGTTCATTCTAGCTGTGCATAGTGCTTGCACAGCCTTGCTTATCCTAGTTTACCTCTTCCTAGCCTACCGTAGCCAAGCCTATCCCAGTATACCCTTACCTAGTCTTGCCTAGCCTAACCCTGCCTTGCTTTTAAACATGACCAGTCCTTCCTACCCTAGCCAAGCCCTGACCAGCTTAGCCAAGCCAATCCCTGCCTAGATTTAGCATAGCCTTGCCTTTTTATTAATATATAGAGGGTACCACCTCTGGTTGAGTTTGTAGGAACCCTCCACTTATAGGGTTGAGGGTTCCATATATATATATATATATATATATTATTAAATATGACCGAAAAAGTAAGATTAATAATTCTAACACGAATTTTCTCAATCTTTCGTACATTACGCTTCACTGTTGGAGGTAAATCAAAAATCACTTCTCCAAAATTCATTTTTATTTCTAGTCTGACGCGACTCGGGCGCGTTTCGTAAAACTTATTACATTTTCAAAGACTTCACAAATACACAACTGATTAGAACTTACGTCTCTCTGATATTATATCTACATTTGAGTGAGGTGGGAAGGGTGATGTGGCATTATCAACACAAGACAGAACAGGAGGGGATATTAATAGATGTAACAGTCATGGAAAAGGGCGGAGGTTTCCACACTGCAGTCTACACTAAGGAAACAAACATAGGAATGTGCCTAAATGCCAACAGCGACTGCCCCGACAGGTACAAGAGGAGTGTTGTTAACGCATACGTCGACCGTGCTCTCAGCCACAGCTCAGAATGGAAGCAAGTCGACGAAGAACTCTGTAGGGTAAGGCAGGTCCTAGTCAATAACGGCTTCTCCAATGGTTTCATCGAAGACATCATAAGAAGGAAAGTGAAAAGCCATGCAACCTCTGAAGAGACAACTAACACAACACCTATACCCCCTATTAGACTATTTTACAGGAACTTCTTTTCCACAGCTCATAAAACGGAGGAAAGGGTCCTGAAAGATATTGTTAATAGAAACGTTATCCCTACAAACAAAAATCAGAAGATACAACTGACGATTTACTATAAAACCAGAAAAACGGCCAGCCTACTCATGAGAAACTCTCCAGACACAAAACAGAACGCTTTAAAAGAGACTAACGTCGTCTATGCCTTCAAATGCCCACTTGGGGACTGTAAGCTCCAAAAAACCCAGTATATAGGCAAGACAACAACATCTCTTTCTAGGCGTTTAACGATGCATAAGCAACAGGGCTCCATTAAGGAACATATAATCTCTTCCCATAACCAAACCATCGCCAGAGAAATCCTAGTAAACAACACAGAAATCATCGATAGATACAGCGATAGCAGGCGGCTTGACGTTTGCGAGGCACTACACATCAAGAAGTCAACACCAGCAATCAACAGCCAATTATTGCACAACTATATTCTACCCACCTCAAGACTCCGCTCCAATATAGAAGCATCAAGAAATATGGACCAATAGGCTTTCTACAAACACTTCTATTCAATACCCATTGTTTCTGTTCTGTCTTGTGTTGATACTTTTAATACCCTATTAATATCCCCTCCTGTTCTGTCTTGTGTTGATAATGCCACATCACCCTTCCCACCTCACTCAAATGTAGATATAATATCAGAGAGACGTAAGTTCTAATCAGTTGTGTATTTGTGAAGTCTTTGAAAATGTAATAAGTTATACGAAACGCGCCCGTGTCGCGTCAGACTAGAAATAAAAATGAATTTTGGAGAAGTGATTTTTTATTTACCTCCAACAGTGAAGCGTAATGTACGAAAGATTGAGAAAATTCGTGTTAGAATTATTAATCTTACTTTTTCGGTCATATTTAATAATATATGTCTACAGGAAAGACTGCTACCAAAATATACTAATATATATATATATATATATATATATATATATATATATATATATATATATATATATATGTCGTACCTAGTAGCCAGAACGCACTTCTCGGCCTACTATGCAAGGCCTGATTTGCCTAATAAGCCAAGTTTTCCTGAATTATTATATTTTCTCAATTTTTTTTCTTATGAGATGATAAAGCTACCCATTTCATTATGTATGAGGTCAATATTTTTTTATTGGAGTTAACATTAACGTAGATATATGACCAAACCTAACCAACCCTACCTAACCTAACCTATCTTTTTAGGTTAGGTTAGGTAGCTGAAAAAGTTAGGTTACGTTTGGTTAGGTAGTCGAAAAACAATTAATTCATGAAAACTTGGCTTATTAGGCAAATCGGGCCTTGCATAGTAGGCAGAGAAGTGCGTTCTGGCTATTAGGTACGACATATATATATATATATATATATATATATATATATATATATATATATATATATATATATATATATATATATATATATATATATAAAACTGAAAACTCACACCCCAGAATCTAATTTCTAATCTAATTGTCCTGGGGACCATTCAGGCTTGTTCGCATATATATATATATATATATATATATATATATATATATATATATATATATATATATATATATATAATATAAATAATGTGTGTGTAAACATGCCACGTGTGTGTAAATCACAAAAATTAACACTTGATGAAGAATGTGACAGTGTCAGACCACGGAGGAAGAATTGAAACAGAAATTTCCTTAAGTACTTTCATATATTAATACATCTTCATAAGGAATAATTTTTTATATAAATTAAATTAAAAAAAATCATTCCTCCATCGTCTGACACTCATATATATATATATATATATATATATATATATATATATATATATATATATATATATATATATATATATATATATATATATATATATATATATATATATATATATATAATGTGTGTGTGTGTGTACTGACCTAGTTGTGCTTGCGGTGGTTGAGCTCTGGCTCTTTGTCCCGTATGTATGTATTCATATATATATATATATATATATATATATATATATATATAATATATATATATATATATATATATATATATATATATATATATATATATATATATATATATATATATGCGAACAAGCCTGAATGGTCCCCAGGACAATATGCAACTGAAAACTCACACCCCAGAAGTGACACGAACCCATACTGCCAGGAGCAACGCAACTGGTATGTACAGGGACGCCTTAATCCGCTTGACCATCACGACCAGACATAAGGAAGTGATAGCCGAGGCTATTTGACCCACTTCCCCGCTGGCACTCGGATGGTAATCTTGGGCATAGCATATGGGTTCGAGTCACTTCTGGGGTGTGAGTTTTCAGTTGCATATTGTCCTGGGGACCATTCAGGCTTGTTCGCATATATATATATATATATATATATATATATATATATATATATATATATATATATATATATATATATATATATATATATATATAATATTAATATTATATATCCTGCCTGAAATGCTGCGTGTACTAGTGGCTTTACAAGATAGTTCTTATAAAGATAGCATTTTGTGGTTATTCTCTATATCTGGTTCACCTAACAGTAAATAAGTACCTGGGAGTTAGACAGCTGCTATGGGCTGCTTTTTAGGGATGTGTGTGTGTGTTTGTATTCATGTTGAATTTTACAAAGTAGGAAGAGATGTTTGTAAAAAAAAAAAAAAAATATTTTTGAAAGTATAAGTAGATTTGATATTTTTCTTTAATTGTTTATGTCTGCTGTCTCGCCTCCTTTATAAAATGGCATCATTCTTGCTTTTTTAAGGATATCAGGAAAAGTAAGGCACTCCAGAGATTTGTTGACTCCTTCCTAGTGTTGCCTAGCCCAGCCCAGCCTAGACAAGGCAGGCTGGGCATCCTAGCCTCACGCAGCTTAGCCCCCACCTACATGTAGCATCCCAGTCCATCCTAAGTGATCATTACCTTACTGGCTGTGTTTTCTCTTCAGCCCTGAATGTAATGTGGTGGAACATAAGCAGATACATATCAGGTCTTAGAGAATCTGTACTTCATACATTTCTTAATAATGTCTCACAAATATTTAAATAATTAAAAAAAATTGTATAATAACTTCATATTATTCTTGCAATTTATTTTTGCACTTTTTTTTATACAAAATTTACATTTTAAAAGATTACCTCTATTTTTAGATTGATGACTTGAAGACTACAGTGCCATCCACAGCAAATCATGGTCTTAAAATATCTCCTAGCAATGACGAGACCAATTTTCACAGAGATCAAATTTTTGCTAAGCAGTAATCACAGGTAAATATATATTATATATATAATATTATATATATAAAATTAACTACTTCATTGCTCAAAGCACCTTTAGACATTCTGAGAGTTGTGCTATTTTATTAATTAATTAATTAGGCTATATTTTAATGTTTTGTAATGTTTTCATTACTTTTTTTGTTTTGAAATATAAATTGTTGAGTTTTGAAACATTTTGACATTAACTATACCTGAATATTTATAAACAAAAAAATACCAGAACTATGTCCTTGACAATTGCACTAAGAAGTCTTTGCCAAAATCAGGTGCTCAGTGCAGTAGTTAAAAACTTAAAAGTTGTACCACCTCTGGTGCAAGATTAGGGACCCATAGCCTCAGAGAAGAAAATAGAGAGTACTCAGAGAAGGCCTTGAATAATAGGCAGGCTGTTTGTGTGTGTTTCGACGGTAAGCTTGCTGACACCAAATGTAGTTACCTAAGTGTAGTTACAGGATTAGAGCTACGCTCGTGGTGTCCCGTCTACCCAGCACTCTTTGTCACATAATGCTTTGAAACTACTGACGGTCTTGGCCGCCACCACCTTCTCACTTAACTTGTTCCAACCGTGTACCACTCTGTATGCGAAAGGAATTTTTTTATATTTCTTTGGCATCTTTGTTTAGTTAGTTTAAATCTATGACCTTTTGTTCTTGAAGTTCCAGGTCTCGGGAAATCTTCCCTATCGATTTTATCAATTCCTGTTACTATTTTGTACATAGTGATTTTATCACCTCTTTTTGTTGTCTTCTAGTTTTGGCATATTTAATGCCTCTGACCTCACCACATAGCTCTTGCCCTTTAGTTCTGGGAGCCACTTAGTAGCATGTCTTTGCACCTTTTCCAGTTTGTTGATGTGCTTCTTAAGATATGGGCACCAAACAACCGCTGCATATTCTAGCCTTGGCCGAACAAAACTCGTGAACAATTTCTTTAGTATTTCGCTATCCATGTATTTAAACAAAATTCTGAAGTTAGAAAGCATGGCATAGGCTCCTCACACAACGTTCTTTATGTGGGCCTCAAGTGATAGTTTTCTATCTAGAATCAACCCTAGACCTCTTTCTTTTATCAGAATTATATAAAGATTTCTCACATAATTTGTAGGTTGTGTGGGATCAATGTTCTATTCCACATTCCATAACATGGCATTTATTCACATTAAATTTCATTTGCCAAGTGGTGCTCCATATATTTATTTTGTCCAGGTTTTCTTGAAGGGCATGACAATCATCTAAATTTCTTATCCATCCCATTATCTTAGCATCATCAGCAAACATGTTTATATAATTCTGTATTCCAACTGGTAGATCATTTATGTAGACAATGAACATTTCTGGTGCATGTACTGTGGTACTCCACTTGTGACACTTCTCCAGTCCGATTGCCTCTGATTACTGCCCTCTTTTTTCTATCAGTCAGAAAATTTTTCATCCATGTTAGAAGCTTACCTGTCACCCATCCAAAATTTTCTAGTTTCCAGAACAACCTCTTATGTGGAACTCTGTCGAAAGCCTTTTTTATGTCTAGATAGATGCAGTCAACCCAACTACCTTTTTCCTTTAAAATCTCTGTGGCTCAATCATAGAAACTGAGTAAATTCGATACACAGGATCTTCCAGATCGAAAACAATACTGTCTGTGTGATATTATATAATTTCTCTCCAGGTGTTCTACCCATTTAGTTTTTATTATTTTTTTTTTTTTTTTCAATCCTTTCACTGTTACACTTGTCAATGATTCAGGTCTATAACTGAGAGGGGTGGGGTCTTCCCTGTTGCCACTTTTGTAGATTGGAACTATGTTAGCCTTTTTCCACATGTTTGCTATGACTCCTGTACACAGGGATGCCTGAAAGATCAGGTGAAGTGGTAGGCTGAGCTCAGATGCACATTCTCTCAGAACCCATGGTGAAACTCCATCTGGACCAACTGCTTTGTTCTTACTTAGCTACTTTAGCATATTTTCCACTTCATCTCTAGACACCTCTATACGCTCTATGATGTTCTCAGAAATTCTTATTGTGTCTGGTTCTCTTAAGATTTCATTTTGTATAAACACACTTTGGCACTTTTGGTTTAATGTTTCACACATTGCATTATCATTTTCTGTGAATCTGTTTCCTATTTTCAACCTCTGAATATTATCCTTTACCTGCAATTTGTTGTTTATGAATTTGTAGAATAGGCCCAGTTCTGTTTTACATTTATCCATTATCCCTTTTTAAAAATTTCTTTCTGCCTCTTCCCTTACTGCTGTATAGTTGTTTCTCGCATCTTTGTATCGCTGGTATGATTGGGGGTTTGGCTTCTTTCTATTTTGATACCTGCTTGATGGGGTTCTGCTCTTCTACTCCCCAAGCCCGGCCCGAAGCCAGGCTCGACTTGTGAGAGTTTGGTCCACCAGGCTGTTGCTTGGAGCGGCCCGCAGGGCCACATACCCACAACATCCCGGCTGATCCGGAACTTCTCTTAGAAAACAGTCCAGTTTTCTCCTGAAGATGTCCACGGTTGTTCCGGCAGGAACAACCGTGCAACCGTGCTCTGAAGGGGAAAGTGAATACTGAGCAGTACTCGAGACGGGACAACATAAGTGACTTGAAGAGTACAACCATTGTGATGGGATCCCTGGATTTGAAAGTTCTCGTAATCCATCCGATCATTTTTCTGGCTGACGCAATATTTGCTTGGTTATGCTCCCTAAACATTAGATCGTCGGACATCATTATTCCCAAATCCTTGACATGCTGTTTTTCTACTATGGGAAGATTCGATTGTGTTTTGTACCCTGTATTATGTTTCAGATCCTCATTTTTGCCATACCTGAAATTTATCACTGTTAAACATCATGTTATTTTCTGCTGCCCAATCGAAAACTTTGTTGACATCTGCTTGTAGTTTTTCAATGTCTTTCATTCCATTTTTGTGTCTTTTGGTCTGTGGCCCTCTCTCAATTTCTGTTGAACCAATCCTGTTTTCTGGCCCTGCATCTCTGTTTTGGTATGAATGTTTGTGTGCCTTCATTGTATATTTTGCAAAATTTGGCATACATTTGATTTACTTCCCTGTCTAGCAACAAGTCTGCCTAATTACTTATTAAAAAAAATTTGAAGTTCCCCATAGTGACCTCTCTCTCTTGAAATCAAGTTTATCAACTGTTTCAATGTCCCCATTTTCTGTGTGTGTGTGTTTGGAGGCTAAGCTTGCTGATACCATGTGTGTGTGTGTTTGGAGGCTAAGCTTGCTGATACCATGTGTGTGTGTGTGTTTGGAGGCTAAGCTTGCTGATACCATGTGTGTGTGTGTGTTTGGAAGCTAAGTTTGCTGATACCATGTGTGTGTGTGTGTGTTTGGAGGCTAAGCTTGCTGATACCATGTGTGTGTGTGTGTTTGGAGGCTAAGCTTGCTGATACCATTTGTGTGTGTGTGTGTTTGGAGGTTAAGCTTGCTGATACCATGTGTGTGTGTGTGTTTGGAGGCTAAGCTTGCTGATACCATGTGTGTGTGTGTGTGTTTGGAGGCTAAGCTTGCTGATACCATGTGTGTGTGTGTGTGTGTGTGTTTAGAGGCTAAGCTTGCTGATACCATGTGTGTGTGTGTATTTGGAGGCTAAGCTTGCTGATACCATGTGTGTGTGTGTGTGTTTGGAGGCTAAGCTTGCTGATACCATGTGTGTGTGTGTGTGTTTGGAGGCTAAGCTTGCTGATACCATGTGTGTGTGTGTGTGTTTGGAGGCTAAGCTTGCTGATACCATGTGTGTGTGTGTGTGTTTGGAGGCTAAGCTTGCTGATACCATGTGTGTGTGTTTGGAGGCTAAGTTTGCTAACAACGTGTGTGTACTCACCTGTTTAAATAATAATAGGGGTGTGTACCACCTCTGGTGCAATTGTAGGGACCCACAGCCTTGAAGAAAATAAAGAGTATTCAGAGAAGACCTTGTGGATTCTCACTGAACACTAATCTTTTCTTCTCCTACCACCCCTCTTATTTTGTTTTATGCTGTATTCTATTATATATCATATAAATACATAGCCAAATGGCAATATTTATTATGTCTATACAAAAAGAAGACATCCACTTTATTTTTTTCTCTCCTTTGTTTCTATGTGGATTTTGTTGTGACTAATGATTCTCCTCCTTCCCATCAACAGGTCTTCCTCACTGGGCTTGCTCGGCTTTTGTGTTACTGTGAGGGTGCCATCATCGTTTACCCTTCAAGACTGACTCATGCTGGCATTGCATTTGTGGATTTGTGGACTTCCCTTCACAGTAAACAGTCCTTCTCCATATGGTGATTGTCCAGGGCAAGCAGGGTGTGACTGCCATCTTGGAGAAGCAGGGTCTTTTAATATGAAGAATCTTCAGTCTTCTCTACTTACGCCAGCTTGTGCCGGCCTTGCATTCTTGTTACTTCATGGCCCTTGGGCCTTTTTTATTTATTTTACATAATAAATTTTTTGATTAATACCCGTGTTTCACAAGAGATCCTTAACATTTTAAGCACCAATTGTATTGACTAATGTACGTCTTGTAACCTTTAAGACATAAATAGACAAGACATAGATAAATGAGTGAATAATACTGAGTGACTAGGTTAGGGCGAGGAACATAGTACAGTGTCTGGCTTTGGAAGAATGCCTACTGTTTTAGAAACCTTATTGCCATGATCATAATCGTATGGGTTAAAAAGCATTTGTTGTCACTCCTACACTGTGGCTTGTTGAGCTTGAAACCTTTGCTCCTGGTTCGTGTTACATCTGACCTTTTGAAGAAATTGTATGAATCAATATCCTCCAAATTGTTCAGTATTTTAAAGGTTTCGCTCTATTACTCTCTCATTTGCATATATCTAAGCATATAGATTAGATATAGATTTAGATTAGATTTTTTATTCAGGTAAAGGTACATATATTGCAGATGAGTTACAAAGGGAAAGACAATGACTAGAGTTCACTAGCTCTATTGGAAGAGAAACGTCTGCAAGACAAGTGTGGGCAAAAATTAAGGTAGCTAAGGGGAGCAGAGCCCGGCCTTCGGCTCACAACGACCCCCAGGGTAAGGCTGAAGAACTAATACACAAGTGGAGTGATGCAGCATCATCATCCTCCCTCCCTGCAGAAGTAAGCAGGGAACAGCTCCTCCGACATAATGACAGAAGGATTAGGATAACAAGAGCACAATCTAGTGATGACGAGTATGGGGAACCAATTACAGCCAAGGAAGTAAAGGGGGCTATGAAAAGGGTAAAAGTACAGCACCTGGTGAAGATGGCGTCACCTACGACATACTCAATGCACTGTGTGAAGTGTCTGGCAATCCACTACTCCACCTGTTTAACAAGTCATTCCTATGTGGAGTGTTGCCCACACAATGGAAACATGCAATAATGGTCCCAATACCGAAACCCAATGACCCTGGCAATTATAGACCTATCAGTCTCATGTAATGCACTTGGAAGATGCTTGAAAGGATCATCCTAAACCGACTATTGCACAAAATAGGCAAGTTAGGGGAGGGGTCAATGGATTTGTTAAAGGACGGAGGACAGCAAACTATAGTTAATTACCTTGCTAATGATACAGCTAAGTACTCCCAACAAACTCGCACCTCGGGGCAAAATTTTAAAATTTAAAATACAATACCTAAAGCCACTAATACGCATAGCGTTTCGGGCAAGTATATACGAAGTAAAACCCAAACAAAGAACTGACTCCGTAGGACCCATAAAAGATGAGACTAACAATTTTAAGTTGTATCATAAAAGGGCGGCAAACACTCTCAATGAATACCTAACATCAGTGTTCACACTAGAAAGCTTGAATGACATCCCATCACCAACACAAATGTTTGTCGGAGGTAAGGAGAATGAATTAAGAGAAATACCAATTACACGCGACACAATCAGGAAGAGCATTGACAAACTAAAAGACTCAGAAGCCCAAAGTGTAAATGGATTTAAGTCCCAAGTCGTAAAGGAACTGGCAAATTAATTGGGTGGTTGTAGGTAGGAGCTGCCTCGTATGGGCCGGTGGGCCTTCTGCAGTTGCCTTTGTTCTTGTGTTCTTATGTTGAGTAGCAACATTTGCAAATTTGCAGATGATACAAAAATAGGTAGGGAAATTAACACCGAAGAAGACTCACTATCACTTCAAGTTGATCTAAATAGGGTTTTGAAATGGTCAAAAGATTGACAGATGCAGTTTAATGCTGATAAATGTAAAGTTTTGAGACTAGGTAATGATGATAGTTACAAGATATGAACTAGATGGTGTTGAGATTGCGAAGTCGGATTGTGAAAGGGATCTGGGAGTTATGATTAGTAAGAATTTAAAACAAAAGGATCAATGCATGAATGCTCGTAATAAGGCAAATAGGACACTGGGATTTATTAATCGAAGTGTTAGTAACAAGACACCTGGTGTGGTTCTTCAGCTATATCTTGCTCTGGTTAGGCCCCATTTACATTATGCAGTTCAGTTTTGGTCGCCATATTATAGAATGAATATAAATTCACTTGAACGTGTCTAGAGTAGGGTGACTAAGTTAATTCCCCAAAATAGAAATCTTTTATATGAAGAAAGATTAACAAAGCTTAAATTGCATTCACTGGAAAAGCGAAGAGTTAGGGGTGATATGATAGAGGTTTACAAGTGGATGAATGGACATAACAAAGGGGATATTAGTAGGGTATTAAAAGTATCAACACATGACAGAACACAAAACAATGGGTATAAATTGGATAAGTTTAGATTTAGGAAAGACTTGGGTAAATACTGGTTTGGCAACAGGGTTGTTGATTTGTGGAACCAATTACCGCGTAACGTGGTGGAGGTGGGGTCCCTCGATTGTTTCAAGCGTGGGTTGGACATGTATATGAGTGGGTTTGGGTGGTTATAGATAGGAGCTGCCTCGTATGGGCCAATAGGCCTTCTGCAGTTACCTTTATTCTTATGCTCTTAATTCACTATGCTTGCCAGTGAAACTCCTTTTCAGAAAATTGCTGGACCATGGAATAGTTCCCCTAGTAATAGTTGAAGGTGATGTAGTGATCGAGTAATCCTTATACTCCATTATCTCATCATCATAATGGCATAACTAATTACACAAGCATTAATCCTATCCCTATTTACAGGTAACGGTTTTCCACCCTTCTATATCTTACTGTGAGGTGTCGTCACCGTACATAAGCAAGCGACTTGAGAATAGCACATTACGGGCTATTCATGCCCGTGCCACCTCTTGGGTGGCTTAATCTTTATAAATAAATCAGAATAGCACACACCACACGGGAGACATCTCCCGTCACGCAGGGTGCAGTCGCACCTCCACAGATCTCCAGTATCAGCTCTTGATATTGGTAATGGCTCAAAAGGGCCACCACTTACGGGGTATTCATGCCCGTGTCACCTCTTGGGTGGCTTAATCTTCATCAATCAATCGAATAGCACACAGTACAATCTCCAGTCAAGAATGTAGCACTCGGCGTGTACAGTTCTAATCGACCCAAGACGCTACAGCCTCGACACAGAGCAGACAGCAGACTACGACCGTTGTTCAGGTCCATGTAAACTACATCTACCCGAAGTCCTTCGTCTGAATAGCCAGTTACCAGTTACAGGAGATACTTTTTCACCCACATAGTTATTAACTCATGGAACCGCCTACCCACCGAAGCGGTACGTGGCAAAACGATGCTGATTTTCAAAATATACCTGGAAAAGATCATTCCTCCCTACACCTGGGGGGTACCTTCGTTAAAGTAAAAAGGTATACAGAAATAACAAAGAAAATAGATATGAATACTATTACCTTCGATGTTAGTAGTAGTTGTGCAAGTGAGGAGAAAGAAAAAATATTACGGAGTTCGTGGATGAAAGTAGATTGATAATATTATCTTGGAACGTTAATGGATTAAAAACTAGAGCGGTGGATGTACACTATTATACTCTTAGAGAGAATATTAACATAGCAGCACTCCAGGAAACTGGGGATAGGGATGGTAACATTCTGAACATGAAGATGAACATGTTGAACATGAAGATGTTCAACTGCTGGGCGAGCCCTCTCCTACTCATCTGAGGGGAGGGAGATTAGATTATGCTTGTTTGATAAATGCTGAGGGCATAGAGGAGAATTGTCTTACTGTGGATGAAATGCTAAGAGATTTTGCATTACAAATACAGCTTAAACTAGATAAAAAGCATGCCTGCCTTCAGAGGAAAAGCTTAAAGTTTAATAAGGGAGAATTAAGGGGTCTTGTTGGTTATATTAAGTCTTGGTATGATACTTATAAGCCAGTTTCGGCAGAAGCATTTTATTAAGATTTAATTAAGGAGGTAGATGTATTTAATGCAACATTGAACCGGAAAACATCTGGTATAGAAAAGCATCCCCCCATAAAAGTGTGCGGAGAAGAGAAAGGAAATTTGGAGCAAGTATTGGCAGGAGTTTGCAGAGAAAGTTGGGAGTAACAAACTTGAAGGAAATCTGGCAAGACATAAATGAAATAAGGGGTAAAAAGCATAATTTTGTTGCACATCCTGACCAGTAAGGAATTGCAAAAGGTCTCGTAAATAAATGGGCGGAAGCTGCCAAACTTAGTTCATTTAATTACCCGCTGTAACGAGAGAGTCGTTTGATTCTTGGAAAGATCTAAGAAAGGATTTTATACTTACAGCAGGTAACAGTGGTGATGTCACTTGCACAGGTATTACCAGAGAAGAACTAATAACGGCGATTAAAGTTGGGAAATCTACCGCCCCTGGGGAGGATGGAGTAACTTATGAAATACTTAATGAACTTGCCATAATGACGAAAAGCCTGCTGTTAGACCTCTTTAATATTAGTTATAAAGAGGGCAGAATTCCCAGTAAATGAAAAAGAACTATGATCATCCTTATCCCTTAAGCCAATGGAGAGTACAGACCTGTGTCTTTAACCTCGTGTTTTTGTAAAATGATGGAGAGGATCATTTTAAATAAACTTTTGAATATAATAGGTGATCAGCTGTCTAATAATTTTTCGGGTTCCTCAGAGGAAAAAGTACCTCTGACTGTATTATTAAATGTCTAGCTAATGGTAATGATTATTATAGAATTTTTATTGATTTATAAGGAGCTTTTGATAAAGCCAACAAAGAGATTATTTTATATGAATTAGCTGGTCTTGGTGTTGAAGGGAGATTATTGCGCTGGATAGGGGATTATCTTCAGGAAAGGAAGGCTCAGGTGTGGTATCAAGGTTGTATGGTTCAAGGTATCAAGGTCAAGAACTCTGCACACCTCAGGGAGGAGTGTTGAGTCTCACCCTGTTTTATGTACTAATGAATAAGATAGCATCTGAGAAATACTCAAATTGGGTAACTCCAATCATATATGCCGATGATATTTTGTTTCAGGGCAAAGATATTTCAAAGATTCAAACAATGTTGGACAATTTCGGAAACCAGTGTCACCACATGGGACTAGTGGTTAATGAAGACAAAACTAAAGTTTGAATGTAGAAGTCGGAGGCCCATTATATTGGAAATAAACGGTAAAAATATAGAGTTAATATATATAAATATATAGGCATATATGTTGGATATACCTATGAGAGTTTGGAAACTGAGATGAACAGACTGTTGAGTCAATGTCGGAAGAGATTACAACCTCTGAAGGCCTTGGCATGCTGTGGAAAGGAGTGGGAGTCCAAGTGCTACGAATGATGTACTTGAGTACTGTAAGATTTCTTATTGATTATGCTGCACCTGTCATTTCTTGTTTTGGTAAAGGTAGGATGGGCAAGTTGGAGAAGATACAAAATGAAGCCGTTGGGGGTCGTTGTGAGCCGCTGCTACCTTAATTTTTGCCCACACTTGTCTTGCAGACGTTTCTCTTCCAATAGAGCTAGTGAACTCTAGTCAATGTCTTTCCCTTTGTAACTCCTCTGCAATGTATGTACCTTTACCTGAATAAAAAATCTAATCTAAATCTATATCTAATCTATATGCTTAGATATATGCAAATGAGAGAGTAATAGAGCGAAACCTTTAAAATACTGAACAATTTGGAGGATATTGATTCATACAATTTCTTCAAAAGGTCAGATGTAACACGAACAAGGAGCAAAGGTTTCAAGCTCAACAAGCCACAGTGTAGGAGTGACAACAAATGCTTTTTAACCCATACGATTATGATCATGGCAATAAGGTTTCTAAAACAGTAGGCATTCTTCCAAAGCCAGACACTGTACTATGTTCCTCGCCCTAACCTAGTCACTCAGTATTATTCACTCATTTATCTATGTCTTGTCTATTTATGTCTTAAAGGTTACAAGACGTACATTAGTCAATACAATTGGTGCTTAAAATGTTAAGGATCTCTTGTGAAACACGGGTATTAATCAAAAAATTTATTATGTAAAATAAATAAAAAAGGCCCAAGGGCCATGAAGTAACAAGAATGCAAGGCCGGCACAAGCTGGCGTAAGTAGAGAAGACGGAAGATTCTTCATATTAAAAGACCCTGCTTCTCCAAGATGGCAGTCACACCCTGCTTGCCCTGGACAATCACCATATGGAGAAGGACTGTTTACTGTGAAGGGAAGTCCACAAATGCAATGCCAGCATGAGTCAGTCTTGAAGGGTAAACGATGATGGCACCCTCACAGTAACACAAAAGCCGAGCAAGCCCAGTGAGGAAGACCTGTTGATGGGAAGGAGGAGAATAATTAGTCACAACAAAATCCACATAGAAACAAAGGAGAGAAAAAAAATAAAGTGGATGTCTTCTTTTTGTATAGACATAATAAATATTGCCATTTGGCTATGTATTTATATGATATATAATAGAATACAGCATAAAACAAAATAAGAGGGGTGATAGGAGAAGAAAAGATTAGTGTTCAGTGAGAATCCACAAGGTCTTCTCTGAATACTCTATTTTCTTCAAGGCTGTGGGTCCCTACAATTGCACCAGAGGTGGTACACACCCCTATTATTATTTAAACAGGTGAGTACACACACGGTGTTAGCAAACTTAGCCTCCAAACACACACACACACATGGTATCAGCAAACTTAGCCTCCAAACACACACACACACACATGGTATCAGCAAGCTTAGCCTCCAAACACACACACACATGGTATCAGCAAGCTTAGCCTCCAAATACACACATGGTATCAGCAAGCTTAGCCTCCAAACACACACACACACACATGGTATCAGCAAACTTAGCTTCCAAACACACACACACACATGGTATCAGCAAGCTTAGCCTCCAAACACACACACACACATGGTATCAGCAAGCTTAGCCTCCAAACACACACACACACATGGTATCAGCAAGCTTAGCCTCCAAACACACACACACATGGTATCAGCAAGCTTAGCCTCCAAACACACACACACAAATGGTATCAGCAAGCTTAGCCTCCAAATACACACATGGTATCAGCAAGCTTAGCCTCTAAACACACACACACACACACAAACGGTATCAGCAAGCTTAGCCTCCAAACACACACACACACACACACAAACGGTATCAGCAAGCTTAGCCTCTAAACACACACACACACACACAAATGGTATCAGCAAGCTTAGCCTCCAAACACACACACACACTTGGTATCAGCAAGCTTAGCCTCCAAACACACACACACACATGGTATCAGCAAGCTTAGCCTCCAAATACACACACACACACAAACGGTATCAGCAAGCTTAGCCTCTAAACACACACACAGACACAAACGGTATCAGCAAGCTTAGCCTCCAAACACACACACACACACACACACACACACACACACATGGTATCAGCAAGCTTAGCCTCCAAACACACACACACAGAAAATGGGGACATTGAAACAGTTGATAAACTTGATTTCAAGAGAGAGAGGTCACTATGGGGAACTTCAAAATTTGTTTAATAAGTAATTAGGCAGACTTGTTGCTAGACAGGGAAGTAAATTAAATGTATGCCAAATTTTGCAAAATATACAATGAAGGCACACAAACATTCATACCAAAACAGAGATGCAGGGCCAGAAAACAGGATTGGTTCAACAGAAATTGAGAGAGGGCCACAGACCAAAAGACACAAAAATGGAATGAAAGACATTGAAAAACTACAAGCAGATGTCAACAAAGCAGATTGGGCAGCAGAAAATAACATGATGTTTAACAGTGATAAATTTCAGGTATGGCAAAAATGAAGATCTGAAACATAATACAGGGTACAAAACACAATCGAATCTTCCCATAGTAGAAAAACAGCATGTCAAGGATTTGGGAATAATGATGTCCGACGATCTAACGTTTAGGGAGCATAACCAAGCAAATATTGCGTCAGCCAGAAAAATGATCGGATGGATTATGAGAACTTTCAAATCCAGGGATCCCATCACAATGGTTGTACTCTTCAAGTCACTTATGTTGTCCCGTATCGAGTACTGCGCAGTATTCACTTCCCCCTTCAGAGCAGGAGAGATTGCTGAAATAGAGGGAATACAGAGAACATATACGGCACGCATAGACGAGATAAAACACCTAAATTATTGGGATCGTCTCAAAGCTCTCCAAATGTACTCTCTAGAAAGGAGACGAGAGAGATACCAAATAATATACACATGGAAGATACTGGAGGGCCAGGTCCCAAATCTACACAGTAAAATAACAACGTACTGGAGTGAACGATATGGAAAAAAATGCAAGATTGAACCAGTGAAGAGCAGAGGTGCCACAGGCACAATCAGAGAGCACTGTATAAACATCAGAGGTCCGCGGTTGTTCAACGTCCTCCCAGCGACTATAAGAAATATTGCCGGAACAACCGTGGACATCTTCAGGAGAAAACTGGACTGTTTTCTAAGAGAAGTTCCGGATCAGCCGGGCTGTGGTGGGTATGTGGCCCTGCGGGCCGCTCCAAGCAACAGCCTGGTGGACCAAACTTTCACAAGTCGAGCCTGGCCTCGGGGCGGGCTTGGGGAGTAGAAGAGCAGAACCCCATCAAGCAGGTATCAACATAGAAGCCAAACCCCCAATCATACCAGCGATACAAAGCTGCGAGAAACAACTATACAGCAGTAAGGGGAGAGGCAGAAAGAAATTTTTAAAAAGGGATAATGGATAAATGTAAAACAGAACTGGGCCTATTCTACAAATTCATAAACAACAAATTGCAGGTAAAGGATAATATCCAGAGGTTGAAAATAGGAAACAGATTCACAGAAAATGATAATGCAATGTGTGAAACATTAAACCAAAAGTTCCAAAGTGTGTTTATACAAAATGAAATCTTAAGAGAACCAGACACAATAAGAATTTCTGAGAACATCATAGAGCGTATAGAGGTGTCTAGAGATGAAGTGGAAAATATGCTAAAGGAGCTAAGTAAGAACAAAGCAGTTGGTCCAGATGGAGTTTCACCATGGGTTCTGAGAGAATGTGCATCTGAGCTCAGCCTTCCACTTCACCTGATCTTTCAGGCATCCCTGTGTACAGGAGTCATAGCAAACATGTGGAAAAAGGCTAACATAGTTCCAATCTACAAAAGTGCCAACAGGGAAGACCCCACCCCTCTCAGTTATAGACCTGAATCATTGACAAGTGTAACAGTGAAAAGATTGAAAAAAAATAATAAAAACTAAATGGGTAGAACACCTGGAGAGAAATTATATAATATCACAGACAGTATTGTTTTCGATCTGGAAGATCCTGTGTATCGAATTTACTCAGTTTCTATGATTGAGCCACAGAGATTTTAAAGGAAAAAGGTAGTTGGGTCGACTGCATCTATCTAGACATAAAAAAGGCTTTCGACAGAGTTCCACATCAGAGGTTGTTCTGGAAACTAGAAAATTTTGGATGGGTGACAGGTAAGCTTCTAACATGGATGAAAAATTTTCTGACTGATAGAAAAATGAGGGCAGTAATCAGAGGCAATCGGACTGGAGAAGTGTCACAAGTGGAGTACCACAGTACATGCACCAGAAATGTTCATTGTCTACATAAATGATCTACCAGTTGGAATACAGAATTATATAAACATGTTTGCTGATGATGCTAAGATAATGGGATGGATAAAAAATTTAATTGATTGTCATGCCCTTCAAGAAAACCTGGACAAAATAAATATATGGAGCACCACTTGGCAAATGAAATTTAATGTGAATAAATGCCATGTTATGGAATGTGGAATAGAACATAGATCCCACACAACCTACAAATTATGTGAGAAATCTTTATATAATTCTGATAAAAGAAAGAGGTCTAGGGTTGATTCTAGATAGAAAACTATCACTTGAGGCCCACATAAAGAACGTTGTGTGAGGAGCCTATGCCACGCTTTCTAACTTCAGAATTTCGTTTAAATACATGGATGGCGAAATACTAAAGAAATTGTTCACGAGTTTTGTTCGGCCAAGGCTAGAATATGCAGCGGTTGTGTGGTGCCCATATCTTAAGAAGCACATCAACAAACTGGAAAAGGTGCAAAGACATGCTACTAAGTGGCTCCCAGAACTAAAGGGCAAGAGCTATGTGGAGAGGTCAGAGGCATTAAATATGCCAAAACTAGAAGACAACAAAAAGAGGTGATAAAATCACTATGTACAAAATAGTAACAGGAATTGATAAAATCGATAGGGAAGATTTCCCGAGACCTGGAACTTCAAGAACAAAAGGTCATAGATTTAAACTAACTAAACAAAGATGCCAAAGAAATATACAAAAATTTCCTTTCGCATACAGAGTGGTACACGGTTGGAACAAGTTAAGTGAGAAGGTGGTGGCGGCCAAGACCGTCAGTAGTTTCAAAGCATTATGTGACAAAGAGTGCTGGGTAGACGGGACACCACGAGCGTAGCTCTAATCCTGTAACTACACTTAGGTAATTACATATGGTGTCAGCAAGCTTACCGTCGAAACACACACAAACAGCCTGCCTATTATTCAAGGCCTTCTCTGAGTACTCTTTATTTTCTTCTCTGAGGCTATGGGTCCCTAATCTTGCACCAGAGGTGGTACAACTTTTAAGTTTTTAACTACTGCACTGAGCACCTGATTTTGGCAAAGACTTCTTAGTGCAATTGTCAAGGACATAGTTCTGGTATTTTTTTGTTTTAAATATTCAGGTATAGTTAATGTCAAAATGTTTCAAAACTCAACAATTTATATTTCAAAACAAAAAAAGTAATGAAAACATTACAAAACATTAAAATATAGCCTAATTAATTAATTAATAAAATAGCACAACTCTCAGAATGTCTGAAGGTGCTTTGAGCAATGAAGTAGTTAATTTTATATATATAATATTATATATATAATATATATTTACCTGTGATTACTGCTTAGCAAAAATTTGATCTCTGTGAAAATTGGTCTCGTCATTGCTAGGAGATATTTTAAGACCATGATTTGCTGTGGATGGCACTGTAGTCTTCAAGTCATCAATCTAAAAATAGAGGTAATCTTTTAAAATGTAAATTTTGTATAAAAAAATGCAAAAATAAATTGCAAGAATAATATGAAGTTATTATACAATTTTTTTTTAATTATTTAAATATTTGTGAGACATTATTAAGAAATGTATGAAGTACAGATTCTCTAAGACCTGATATGTATCTGCTTATGTTCCACCACATTACATTCAGGG
>NC_091186.1:1116919-1148658 GCF_040958095.1 Procambarus clarkii
AACTGCAGGTGAACGAAAAATTAAATTCCAAATTGATTAGATGTTTTTCTAAATATAAAGATCGACTTGAAGGAATTTTATGAATTATGGACTAATTAAACAAAAAAATAGGTAATTTTACTTGAAGAACAGATACCAGAGAATAGTTAGTGAGTACATTTATATTGTATAATGGGAGAAAGCCCCTGGTAGCCGCGAATTAAAATAACCACCTACATTAATTGATAACTAGGAAATAGTATCTGGAAACTTTAGCTGAACGAAAACACAATACCAATTTGTTAAGATGTTTTTCTTAATATAAAGATCAACAGTAAGGAAACTTATTCATTATGGCCAAATTAACAAAAAAAAACGATAATTTTCATTGAGGACCATATATTAGAGCATACTTAGTCACTTATATATTAAAAGTATTGTGTATTTTGAACCATTGGGGTTGTAAACAAACAGAACGGCCTACCCGAAAAGTCGTAACATAAAATGTTGAATATGTTTGCTAATTTATTATTTGATAAATGATTATTATTAATTTACGACAACTATAGAGGTTTCCCATTAGTTAAATTACTGAAGTCTGACTAAATGCTACTACAAAACATGTATAAATCCTGGGAAAGTCACAATGACCAGCGACATTAAAGCATGGAGGGTTAAATAGTAACAGGCAACTGTTGGCGAACGAAAAATTCATTTCCAAATTTATTAGATGTTTTCCTAAATATAAAGAGCGATAGGCTGGAATTTTCTGGATTATGGCCTAATTAAGGCAAAAATATATATATTTTTACTTGAAGAACAAATATCAGAGCATAGTCAGTGAGTTATAGAATAATAAGAGTGTGGTATTTCATTGTATAACAAGAGATAGTCCATGGAAGCGAAAATAGACGTAGTTTTACACAAAATAACGTCCAAAAACAGCCGTAGAGTCAAACGGCAAATGTTGACGTTCTTTTTAAGAGGACAGGTTGGTTTCCAATACAAATGATAAAAATCAATGTGTTTTCATTAGAATTAGCTAAAATGTTCCTGATTTTCCGTTTATATTACCGATGGAAGATGTACACGTAAAACCGCTCTATTCCGGCTGAAACGTCGATATATGCAATAAAAACAGAACTTCTTCCCTTTTCAATATTTTACTCAGTATTTTAACAAGAAACAAATAGGTAATTGAAAATGAAGTATTTAAGGTTATTATCTAATCAATTATGTGTTTGAATCATTTTTATCGTATATATAATGAATTAATACCAATAAACTGAAAATTCACAAAAAAGTGGAAAACGGCAAATATTACCTAATTCGATGATATTTTGTTAAAATCACGTTAAGGAAAAGGGGATGATAAACGTCAAAATATTGCTAATTTCGATGATTTTTCGTAGGAAACAAAATGAAAGAAAACTTGCTTGAAAAGCAATATTATGCGAAATTCTGAGAATTATAGGCCAAATCACATATCGTGATACTACATGAAATAGAATCGAAATATTGGTAAAAACGAATATATTTACGTAATATCAAACTACATGAAAAACGTGAAAAAAGTCACTATTTTTCCATATTTGAGGATTTTAACTTCAAATCATAGAGCGAGGTATCGTATTATTTAGATCCAAGGAAAGACATATGACAATGTTGTTTCCAATACAAATGATAAAAATCAATGTGTTTTCATTAGAATTAACTAAAATGTTCCTGATTTTACGTTTATATTACCGATTGAAGATGTACACGTAAAAGCGCTCTAATCCGGCAGAAACGTCGATTTATGCAATAAAAACAGAACTTCTTTCCTTTTTAAATATCTTACTCAGTATTTTAACGAGAAACAAATAGATGAATGAAAATGTAGTATTTAAGGTTATTATCTAATCAATTATATGTTTTCATTATTTTTATCGTATATTTATGAATTAATACTAATAAAATGAAAATTCACAAAAACGTGGAAAAACGGCAAAATATTGTCTAATTCGATGATATTTTCTTTAACTCACATAAAGGAAAAGGGGATGATAAACGTCAAAATATTGCTAAATTCGACGCTTTTTCGTACGAAACAAAATGAAAGAAAACTTGCTTGAAATACAATAATATGCGAAATTCTGAGAATTAAAGGCCAAGTCACATATCGTGATACTACATGAAATAGAATCGAAATATTGGTAAAATGAATATATTTACATAATATCAAACTACATCAAAAACGTGAAAAAAGTCACTATTTTACAATATTTGAGGATTTTAACTTCAAATCATAGAGCGAGGTTTCGTATTATTTAGATCCAAGAAAAGACATGACAATGTTGTTTCCAATACAAATGATAAAAATCAATGTGTTTTCATTAGAATTAACTAAAATGTTCCTGATTTTCCGTTTATATTACCGATGGAAGATGTACACGTAAAACCGCTCTATTCCGTCTGAAACGTCGATATATGCAATAAAAACAGAACTTCTTCCCTTTTCAATATCTTACTCAGTATTTTAACAAGAAACAAAGAGTTGATTGAAAATGAAGTATTTAAGGTTATTATCTAATCAATTATGTGTTTGCATCATTTTTATCGTATATATAATGAATTAATACCAATAAACTGAAAATTCACAAAAACGTGGAAAAACGGCAAAATATTACCTAATTCGATGATATTTTGTTTAAATCACGTTAAGGAAAAGGGGATGATAAACGTCAAAATATTGCTAAATTCGATGATTTTTCGTAGGAAACAAAATGAAAGAAAACTTGCTTGAAAAGCAATATTATGCGAAATTCTGAGAATTAAAGGCCAAATCACATATCGTGATACTACATGAAATAGAATCGAAATATTGGTAAAAATGAATATATTTACGTAATATCAAACTACATGAAAAACGTGAAAAAAGTCACTATTTTTCCATATTTGAGGATTTTAACTTCAAATCATAGAGCGAGGTATCTTATTATTTAGATCCAAGAAAAGACATATGACAATGTTGTTTCCAATACAAATGATAAAAATCAATGTGTTTTCATTAGAATGTTCCTGATTTTCCGTTTATATTAGCGAAGGAAGATGCACACGTAAAAGCGCTCTAATCCGGCTGAAACGTCAATATATGCAATAAAAACAGAACTTCTTTCCTTTTTAAATATCTTACTCAGTATTTTAACGAGAAACAAATAGATGATTGAAAATGTAGTATTTAAGGTTATTATCTAATCAATTATATGTTTTCATTATTTTTATCGTATATTTATGAATTAATACTAATAAACTGAAAATTCACAAGAACGTGGAAAAACGGCAAAATATTGTCTAATTCGATGATATTTTCTTTAAATCACATAAAGGAAAAGGGAATTATAAACGTTAAAATATTGCTAAATTCGACGCTTTTTCGTACGAAACAAAATGAAAGAAAACTTGCTTGAAGTGCAATATTATGCGAAATTCTGAGAATTAAAGGCCAAATCAAATATCGTGATACTACATGAAATAGAATCGAAATATTGGTAAAAATGAATATATTTACGTAATATCAAACTACATGAAAAACGTGAAAAAAGTCACTATTTTACCATATTTGAGGATTTTACCTTCAAATCATAGAGCGAGGTATCGTATGATTTAGATCCAAGAAAAGACATATGACAATGTTGTTTCCAATACAAATGATAAAAATCAATGTGTTTTCATTAGAATTAACTAAAATGTTCCTGATTTTCCGTTTATATTACCGATGGAAGATGTACACGTAAAACAAGTCTATTCCGGCTGAAACGTCGATATATGCAATAAAAACAGAACTTCTTCCCTTTTCAATATTTTACTCAGTATTTTAACAAAAATCAAATAGTTGATTGAAAATGAAGTATTTAAGGTTATTATCTAATCAATTATGTGTTTGCATCATTTTTATCGTATATGTAATGAATTAATACCAATAAACTGAAAATTCACAAAAACGTGCAAAAACGGCAAAATATTACCTAATTCGATGATATTTTGTTTAAATCACGTTAAGGAAAAGGGGATGATAAACGTCAAAATATTGCTAAATTCGATGATTTTTCGTACGAAACAAAATGAAAGAAAACTTGCTTGAAAAGCAATATTATGCGAAATTCTGAGAATTAAAGGCCAAATCACATATCGTGATACTACATGAAATAGAATCGAAATATTGGTAAAAATGAATATATTTACGTAATATCAAACTACATGAAAAACGTGAAAAAAGTCACTATTTTTCCATATTTGAGGATTTTAACTTCAAATCATAGAGCGAGGTATCTTATTATTTAGATCCAAGAAAAGACATATGACAATGTTGTTTCCAATACAAATGATAAAAATCAATGTGTTTTCATTAGAATGTTCCTGATTTTCCGTTTATATTAGCGAAGGAAGATGCACACGTAAAAGCGCTCTAATCCGGCTGAAACGTCAATATATGCAATAAAAACAGAACTTCTTTCCTTTTTAAATATCTTACTCAGTATTTTAACGAGAAACAAATAGATGATTGAAAATGTAGTATTTAAGGTTATTATCTAATCAATTATATGTTTTCATTATTTTTATCGTATATTTATGAATTAATACTAATAAACTGAAAATTCACAAGAACGTGGAAAAACGGCAAAATATTGTCTAATTCGATGATATTTTCTTTAAATCACATAAAGGAAAAGGGAATTATAAACGTTAAAATATTGCTAAATTCGACGCTTTTTCGTACGAAACAAAATGAAAGAAAACTTGCTTGAAGTGCAATATTATGCGAAATTCTGAGAATTAAAGGCCAAATCAAATATCGTGATACTACATGAAATAGAATCGAAATATTGGTAAAAATGAATATATTTACGTAATATCAAACTACATGAAAAACGTGAAAAAAGTCACTATTTTACCATATTTGAGGATTTTACCTTCAAATCATAGAGCGAGGTATCGTATGATTTAGATCCAAGAAAAGACATATGACAATGTTGTTTCCAATACAAATGATAAAAATCAATGTGTTTTCATTAGAATTAACTAAAATGTTCCTGATTTTCCGTTTATATTACCGATGGAAGATGTACACGTAAAACAAGTCTATTCCGGCTGAAACGTCGATATATGCAATAAAAACAGAACTTCTTCCCTTTTCAATATTTTACTCAGTATTTTAACAAAAATCAAATAGTTGATTGAAAATGAAGTATTTAAGGTTATTATCTAATCAATTATGTGTTTGCATCATTTTTATCGTATATGTAATGAATTAATACCAATAAACTGAAAATTCACAAAAACGTGCAAAAACGGCAAAATATTACCTAATTCGATGATATTTTGTTTAAATCACGTTAAGGAAAAGGGGATGATAAACGTCAAAATATTGCTAAATTCGATGATTTTTCGTACGAAACAAAATGAAAGAAAACTTGCTTGAAAAGCAATATTATGCGAAATTCTGAGAATTAAAGGCCAAATCACATATCGTGATACTACATGAAATAGAATCGAAATATTGGTAAAAATGAATATATTTACGTAATATCAAACTACATGAAAAACGTGAAAAAAGTCACTATTTTTCCATATTTGAGGATTTTAACTTCAAATCATAGAGCGAGGTATCTTATTATTTAGATCCAAGAAAAGACATATGACAATGTTGTTTCCAATACAAATGATAAAAATCAATGTGTTTTCATTAGAATGTTCCTGATTTTCCGTTTATATTAGCGAAGGAAGATGCACACGTAAAAGCGCTCTAATCCGGCTGAAACGTCGATATATGCAATAAAAACAGAACTTCTTTCCTTTTTAAATATCTTACTCAGTATTTTAACGAGAAACAAATAGATGATTGAAAATGTAGTATTTAAGGTTATTATCTAATCAATTATATGTTTTCATTATTTTTATCGTATATTTATGAATTAATACTAATAAACTGAAAATTCACAAGAACGTGGAAAAACGGCAAAATATTGTATAATTCGATGATATTTTCTTTAAATCACATAAAGGAAAAGGGAATTATAAACGTTAAAATATTGCTAAATTCGACGCTTTTTCGTACGAAACAAAATGAAAGAAAACTTGCTTGAAGTGCAATATTATGCGAAATTCTGAGAATTAAAGGCCAAATCAAATATCGTGATACTACATGAAATAGAATCGAAATATTGGTAAAAATGAATATATTTACGTAATATCAAACTACATGAAAAACGTGAAAAAAGTCACTATTTTACCATATTTGAGGATTTTACCTTCAAATCATAGAGCGAGGTATCGTATGATTTAGATCCAAGAAAAGACATATGACAATGTTGTTTCCAATACAAATGATAAAAATCAATGTGTTTTCATTGGAATTAACTAAAATGTTCCTGATTTTCCGTTTATATTACCGATGGAAGATGTACACGTAAAACAAGTCTATTCCGGCTGAAACGTCGATATATGCAATAAAAACAGAACTTCTTCCCTTTTCAATATTTTACTCAGTATTTTAACAAAAATCAAATAGTTGATTGAAAATGAAGTATTTAAGGTTATTATCTAATCAATTATGTGTTTGCATCATTTTTATCGTATATGTAATGAATTAATACCAATAAACTGAAAATTCACAAAAACGTGCAAAAACGGCAAAATATTACCTAATTCGATGATATTTTGTTTAAATCACGTTAAGGAAAAGGGGATGATAAACGTCAAAATATTGCTAAATTCGATGATTTTTCGTACGAAACAAAATGAAAGAAAACTTGCTTGAAAAGCAATATTATGCGAAATTCTGAGAATTAAAGGCCAAATCACATATCGTGATACTACATGAAATAGAATCGAAATATTGGTAAAAATGAATATATATACGTAATATCAAACCACATGAAAAACGTGAAAAAAGTCACTATTTTTCCATATTTGAGGATTTTAACTTCAAATCATAGAGCGAGGTATCGTATTATTTAGATCCAAGAAAAGACATATGACAATGTTGTTTCCAATACAAATGATAAAAATCAATGTGTTTTCATTAGAATTAACTAAAATGTTCCTGATTTTCCGTTTATATTACCGATGGAAGATGTACACGTAAAAGCGCTCTAATCCGGCAGAAACGTCGATATATGCAATAAAAACAGAACTTCTTTCCTTTTTAAATATTTTACTCAGTATTTTAACGAGAAACAAATAGATGAATGAAAATGTAGTATTTAAGGTTATTATCTAATCAATTATATGTTTTCATTATTTTTATCGTATATTTATGAATTAATACTAATAAACTGAAAATTCACAAAAACGTGGAAAAACGGCAAAATATTGTCTAATTCGATGATATTTTCTTTAAATCACATAAAGGAAAAGGGGATGATAAACGTCAAAATATTGCTAAATTCGACGCTTTTTCGTACGAAACAAAATGAAAGAAAACTTGCTTGAAATGCAAAAATATGCGAAATTCTGAGAATTAAAGGCCAAGTCACATATCGTGATACTACATGAAATAGAATCGAAATATTGGTAAAATGAATATATTTACATAATATCAAACTACATGAAAAACGTGAAAAAAGTCACTATTTTACAATATTTGAGGATTTTAACTTCAAATCATAGAGCGAGGTTTCGTATTATTTAGATCCAAGAAAAGACATGACAATGTTGTTTCCAATACAAATGATAAAAATCAATGTGTTTTCATTAGAATTAACTAAAATGTTCCTGATTTTCCGTTTATATTACCGATGGAAGATGTACACGTAAAACCGCTCTATTCCGTCTGAAACGTCGATATATGCAATAAAAACAGAACTTCTTTCCTTTTTAAATATCTTACTCAGTATTTTAACGAGAAACAAATAGATGATTGAAAATGTAGTATTTAAGGTTATTATCTAATCAATTATGTGTTTGAATCATTTTTATCGTATATATAATGAATTAATACCAATAAACTGAAAATTCACTAAAACGTGGAAAAACGGCAAAATATTACCTAATTCGATGATATTTTGTTTAAATCACGTTAAGGAAAAGGGGATGATAAACGTCAAAATATTGCTAAATTCGATGATTTTTCGTATGAAACAAAATGAAAGAAAACTTGCTTGAAAAGCAATATTATGCGAAATTCCGAGAATTAAAGGCCAAATCACATATCGTGATACTACATGAAATAGAATCGAAATATTGGTAAAAATGAATATATTTACGTAATATCAAACTACATGAAAAACGTGAAAAAAGTCACTATTTTTCCATATTTGAGGATTTTAACTTCAAATCATAGAGCGAGGTATCTTATTATTTAGATCCAAGAAAAGACATATGACAATGTTGTTTCCAATACAAATGATAAAAATCAATGTGTTTTCATTAGAATGTTCCTGATTTTCCGTTTATATTAGCGAAGGAAGATGCACACGTAAAAGCGCTCTAATCCGGCTGAAACGTCGATATATGCAATAAAAACAGAACTTCTTTCCTTTTTAAATATCTTACTCAGTATTTTAACGAGAAACAAATAGATGATTGAAAATGTAGTATTTAAGGTTATTATCTAATCAATTATATGTTTTCATTATTTTTATCGTATATTTATGAATTAATACTAATAAACTGAAAATTCACAAGAACGTGGAAAAACGGCAAAATATTGTCTAATTCGATGATATTTTCTTTAAATCACATAAAGGAAAAGGGAATTATAAACGTTAAAATATTGCTTAATTCGACGCTTTTTCGTACGAAACAAAATGAAAGAAAACTTGCTTGAAGTGCAATATTATGCGAAATTCTGAGAATTAAAGGCCAAATCACATATCGTGATACTACATGAAATAGAATCGAAATATTGGTAAAAATGAATATATTTACGTAATATCAAACTACATGAAAAACGTGAAAAAAGTCACTATTTTACCATATTTGAGGATTTTACCTTCAAATCATAGAGCGAGGTATCGTATGATTTAGATCCAAGAAAAGACATATGACAATGTTGTTTCCAATACAAATGATAAAAATCAATGTGTTTTCATTAGAATTAACTAAAATGTTCCTGATTTTCCGTTTATATTACCGATGGAAGATGTACACGTAAAACCGCTCTATTCCGGCTGAAACGTCGATATATGCAATAAAAACAGAACTTCTTCCCTTTTCAATAATTTACTCAGTATTTTAACAAGAATCAAATAGTTGATTGAAAATGAAGTATTTAAGGTTATTATCTAATCAATTATGTGTTTGCATCATTTTTATCGTATATATAATGAATTAATACCAATAAACTGAAAATTCACAAAAACGTGGAAAAACGGCAAAATATTACCTAATTCGATGATATTTTGTTTAAATAACGTTAAGGAAAAGGGGATGATAAACGTCAAAATATTGCTAAATTCGATGATTTTTCGTAGGAAACAAAATGAAAGAAAACTTGCTTGAAAAGCAATATTATGCGAAATTCTGAGAATTAAAGGCCAAATCACATATCGTGATACTACATGAAATAGAATCGAAATATTGGTACAAATGAATATATATACGTAATATCAAACCACATGAAAAACGTGAAAAAAGTCACTATTTTTCCATATTTGAGGATTTTAACTTTAAATCATAGAGCGAGGTTTCGTATTATTTAGATCCAAGAAAAGACATATGACAATGTTGTTTCCAATACAAATGATAAAAATCAATGTGTTTTCATTAGAATTAACTAAAATGTTCCTGATTTTCCGTTTATATTACCGATGGAAGATGTACACGTAAAAGCGCTCTAATCCGGCAGAAACGTCGATATATGCAATAAAAACAGAACTTCTTTCCTTTTTAAATATTTTACTCAGTATTTTAACGAGAAACAAATAGATGAATGAAAATGTAGTATTTAAGGTTATTATCTAATCAATTATATGTTTTCATTATTTTTATCGTATATTTATGAATTAATACTAATAAACTGAAAATTCACAAAAACGTGGAAAAACGGCAAAATATTGTCTAATTCGATGATATTTTCTTTAAATCACATAAAGGAAAAGGGGATGATAAACGTCAAAATATTGCTAAATTCGACGCTTTTTCGTACGAAACAAAATGAAAGAAAACTTGCTTGAAATGCAAAAATATGCGAAATTCTGAGAATTAAAGGCCAAGTCACATATCGTGATACTACATGAAATAGAATCGAAATATTGGTAAAATGAATATATTTACATAATATCAAACTACATGAAAAACGTGAAAAAAGTCACTATTTTACAATATTTGAGGATTTTAACTTCAAATCATAGAGCGAGGTTTCGTATTATTTAGATCCAAGAAAAGACATGACAATGTTGTTTCCAATACAAATGATAAAAATCAATGTGTTTTCATTAGAATTAACTAAAATGTTCCTGATTTTCCGTTTATATTACCGATGGAAGATGTACACGTAAAACCGCTCTATTCCGTCTGAAACGTCGATATATGCAATAAAAACAGAACTTCTTTCCTTTTTAAATATCTTACTCAGTATTTTAACGAGAAACAAATAGATGATTGAAAATGTAGTATTTAAGGTTATTATCTAATCAATTATGTGTTTGAATCATTTTTATCGTATATATAATGAATTAATACCAATAAACTGAAAATTCACTAAAACGTGGAAAAACGGCAAAATATTACCTAATTCGATGATATTTTGTTTAAATCACGTTAAGGAAAAGGGGATGATAAACGTCAAAATATTGCTAAATTCGATGATTTTTCGTATGAAACAAAATGAAAGAAAACTTGCTTGAAAAGCAATATTATGCGAAATTCCGAGAATTAAAGGCCAAATCACATATCGTGATACTACATGAAATAGAATCGAAATATTGGTAAAAATGAATATATTTACGTAATATCAAACTACATGAAAAACGTGAAAAAAGTCACTATTTTTGATATTTGAGGATTTTAACTTCAAATCATAGAGCGAGGTATCTTATTATTTAGATCCAAGAAAAGACATATGACAATGTTGTTTCCAATACAAATGATAAAAATCAATGTGTTTTCATTAGAATGTTCCTGATTTTCCGTTTATATTAGCGAAGGAAGATGCACACGTAAAAGCGCTCTAATCCGGCTGAAACGTCGATATATGCAATAAAAACAGAACTTCTTTCCTTTTTAAATATCTTACTCAGTATTTTAACGAGAAACAAATAGATGATTGAAAATGTAGTATTTAAGGTTATTATCTAATCAATTATATGTTTTCATTATTTTTATCGTATATTTATGAATTAATACTAATAAACTGAAAATTCACAAGAACGTGGAAAAACGGCAAAATATTGTCTAATTCGATGATATTTTCTTTAAATCACATAAAGGAAAAGGGAATTATAAACGTTAAAATATTGCTTAATTCGACGCTTTTTCCTACGAAACAAAATGAAAGAAAACTTGCTTGAAGTGCAATATTATGCGAAATTCTGAGAATTAAAGGCCAAATCACATATCGTGATACTACATGAAATAGAATCGAAATATTGGTAAAAATGAATATATTTACGTAATATCAAACTACATGAAAAACGTGAAAAAAGTCACTATTTTACCATATTTGAGGATTTTACCTTCAAATCATAGAGCGAGGTATCGTATGATTTAGATCCAAGAAAAGACATATGACAATGTTGTTTCCAATACAAATGATAAAAATCAATGTGTTTTCATTAGAATTAACTAAAATGTTCCTGATTTTCCGTTTATATTACCGATGGAAGATGTACACGTAAAACCGCTCTATTCCGGCTGAAACGTCGATATATGCAATAAAAACAGAACTTCTTCCCTTTTCAATAATTTACTCAGTATTTTAACAAGAATCAAATAGTTGATTGAAAATGAAGTATTTAAGGTTATTATCTAATCAATTATGTGTTTGCATCATTTTTATCGTATATATAATGAATTAATACCAATAAACTGAAAATTCACAAAAACGTGGAAAAACGGCAAAATATTACCTAATTCGATGATATTTTGTTTAAATAACGTTAAGGAAAAGGGGATGATAAACGTCAAAATATTGCTAAATTCGATGATTTTTCGTAGGAAACAAAATGAAAGAAAACTTGCTTGAAAAGCAATATTATGCGAAATTCTGAGAATTAAAGGCCAAATCACATATCGTGATACTACATGAAATAGAATCGAAATATTGGTACAAATGAATATATATACGTAATATCAAACCACATGAAAAACGTGAAAAAAGTCACTATTTTTCCATATTTGAGGATTTTATCTTTAAATCATAGAGCGAGGTTTCGTATTATTTAGATCCAAGAAAAGACATATGACAATGTTGTTTCCAATACAAATGATAAAAATCAATGTGTTTTCATTAGAATTAACTAAAATGTTCCTGATTTTCCGTTTATATTACCGATGGAAGATGTACACGTAAAACCGCTCTATTCCGGCTGAAACGTCGATATATGCAATAAAAACAGAACTTCTTCCCTTTTCAATATTTTACTCAGTATTTTAACAAGAAACAAATAGGTAATTGAAAATGAAGTATTTAAGGTTATTATCTAATCAATTATGTGTTTGCATCATTTTTATCGTATATATAATGAATTAATACCAATAAACTGAAAATTCACAAAAACGTGGAAAAACGGCAAAATATTACCTAATTCGATGATATTTTGTTTAAATCACGTTAAGGAAAAGGGGATGATAAACGTCAAAATATTGCTAAATTCGATGATTTTTCGTACGAAACAAAATGAAAGAAAACTTGCTTGAAAAGCAATATTATGCGAAATTCTGAGAATTAAAGGCCAAATCACATATCGTGATACTACATGAAATAGAATCGAAATATTGGTAAAAATGAATATATTTACGTAATATCAAACTACATGAAAAACGTGAAAAAAGTCACTATTTTTCCATATTTGAGGATTTTAACTTCAAATCATAGAGCGAGGTATCTTATTATTTAGATCCAAGAAAAGACATATGACAATGTTGTTTCCAATACAAATGATAAAAATCAATGTGTTTTCATTAGAATGTTCCTGATTTTCCGTTTATATTAGCGAAGGAAGATGCACACGTAAAAGCGCTCTAATCCGGCTGAAACGTCGATATATGCAATAAAAACAGAACTTCTTTCCTTTTTAAATATCTTACTCAGTATTTTAACGAGAAACAAATAGATGATTGAAAATGTAGTATTTAAGGTTATTATCTAATCAATTATATGTTTTCATTATTTTTATCGTATATTTATGAATTAATACTAATAAACTGAAAATTCACAAGAACGTGGAAAAACGGCAAAATATTGTCTAATTCGATGATATTTTCTTTAAATCACATAAAGGAAAAGGGAATTATAAACGTTAAAATATTGCTAAATTCGACGCTTTTTCGTACGAAACAAAATGAAAGAAAACTTGCTTGAAGTGCAATATTATGCGAAATTCTGAGAATTAAAGGCCAAATCACATATCGTGATACTACATGAAATAGAGTCGAAATATTGGTAAAAATGAATATATTTACGTAATATCAAACTACATGAAAAACGTGAAAAAGTCACTATTTTACCATATTTGAGGATTTTACCTTCAAATCATAGAGCGAGGTATCGTATGATTTAGATCCAAGAAAAGACATATGACAATGTTGTTTCCAATACAAATGATAAAAATCAATGTGTTTTCATTAGAATTAACTAAAATGTTCCTGATTTTCCGTTTATATTACCGATGGAAGATGTACACGTAAAACAGGTCTATTCCGGCTGAAACGTCGATATATGCAATAAAAACAGAACTTCTTCCCTTTTCAATATTTTACTCAGTATTTTAACAAGAATCAAATAGTTGATTGAAAATGAAGTATTTAAGGTTGTTATCTAATCAATTATGTGTTTGCATCATTTTTATCGTATATGTAATGAATTAATACCAATAAACTGAAAATTCACAAAAACGTGCAAAAACGGCAAAATATTACCTAATTCGATGATATTTTGTTTAAATCACGTTAAGGAAAAGGGGATGATAAACGTCAAAATATTGCTAAATTCGATGATTTTTCGTACGAAACAAAATGAAAGAAAACTTGCTTGAAAAGCAATATTATGCGAAATTCTGAGAATTAAAGGCCAAATCACATATCGTGATACTACATGAAATAGAATCGAAATATTGGTAAAAATGAATATATATACGTAATATCAAACCACATGAAAAACGTGAAAAAAGTCACTATTTTTCCATATTTGAGGATTTTAACTTCAAATCATAGAGCGAGGTATCGTATTATTTAGATCCAAGAAAAGACATATGACAATGTTGTTTCCAATACAAATGATAAAAATCAATGTGTTTTCATTAGAATTAACTAAAATGTTCCTATTTTTCCGTTTATATTACCGATGGAAGATGTACACGTAAAAGCGCTCTAATCCGGCTGAAACGTCGATATATGCAATAAAAACAGAACTTCTTTCCTTTTTAAATATCTTACTCAGTATTTTAACGAGAAACAAATAGATGAATGAAAATGTAGTATTTAAGGTTATTATCTAATCAATTATATGTTTTCATTATTTTTATCGTATATTTATGAATTAATATTAATAAACTGAAAATTCACAAAAACGTGGAAAAACGGCAAAATATTGTCTAATTCGATGATATTTTCTTTAAATCACATAAAGGAAAAGGGGATGATAAACGTCAAAATATTGCTAAATTCGACGCTTTTTCGTACGAAACAAAATGAAAGAAAACTTGCTTGAAATGCAATATTATGCGAAATTCTGAGAATTAAAGGCCAAGTCACATATCGTGATACTACATGAAATAGAATCGAAATATTGGTAAAATGAATATATTTACATAATATCAAACTACATGAAAAACGTGAAAAAGTCACTATTTTACAATATTTGAGGATTTTAACTTCAAATCATAGAGCGAGGTTTCGTATTATTTAGATCCAAGAAAAGACATATGACAATGTTGTTTCCAATACAAATGATAAAAATCAATGTGTTTTCATTAGAATTAGCTAAAATGTTCCTGATTTTCCGTTTATATTACCGATGGAAGATGTAAACGTAAAACCGCTCTATTCCGGCTGAAACGTCGATATATGCAATAAAAACAGAACTTCTTCCCTTTTCAATATTTTACTCAGTATTTTAACAAGAAACAAATAGGTAATTGAAAATGAAGTATTTAAGGTTATTATCTAATCAATTATGTGTTTGAATCATTTTTATCGTATATATAATGAATTAATACCAATAAACTGAAAATTCACAAAAAAGTGGAAAAACGGCAAATATTACCTAATTCGATGATATTTTGTTAAAATCACGTTAAGGAAAAGGGGATGATAAACGTCAAAATATTGCTAATTTCGATGATTTTTCGTAGGAAACAAAATGAAAGAAAACTTGCTAGAAAAGCAATATTATGCGAAATTCTGAGAATTATAGGCCAAATCACATATCGTGATACTACATGAAATAGAATCGAAATATTGGTAAAAACGAATATATTTACGTAATATCAAACTACATGAAAAACGTGAAAAAAGTCACTATTTTTCCATATTTGAGGATTTTAACTTCAAATCATAGAGCGAGGTATCGTATTATTTAGATCCAAGGAAAGACATATGACAATGTTGTTTCCAATACAAATGATAAAAATCAATGTGTTTTCATTAGAATTAACTAAAATGTTCCTGATTTTACGTTTATATTACCGATTGAAGATGTACACGTAAAAGCGCTCTAATCCGGCAGAAACGTCGATATATGCAATAAAAACAGAACTTCTTTCCTTTTTAAATATCTTACTCAGTATTTTAACGAGAAACAAATAGATGAATGAAAATGTAGTATTTAAGGTTATTATCTAATCAATTATATGTTTTCATTATTTTTATCGTATATTTATGAATTAATACTAATAAAATGAAAATTCACAAAAACGTGGAAAAACGGCAAAATATTGTCTAATTCGATGATATTTTCTTTAACTCACATAAAGGAAAAGGGGATGATAAACGTCAAAATATTGCTAAATTCGACGCTTTTTCGTACGAAACAAAATGAAAGAAAACTTGCTTGAAATACAATAATATGCGAAATTCTGAGAATTAAAGGCCAAGTCACATATCGTGATACTACATGAAATAGAATCGAAATATTGGTAAAATGAATATATTTACATAATATCAAACTACATCAAAAACGTGAAAAAAGTCACTATTTTACAATATTTGAGGATTTTAACTTCAAATCATAGAGCGAGGTTTCGTATTATTTAGATCCAAGAAAAGACATGACAATGTTGTTTCCAATACAAATGATAAAAATCAATGTGTTTTCATTAGAATTAACTAAAATGTTCCTGATTTTCCGTTTATATTACCGATGGAAGATGTACACGTAAAACCGCTCTATTCCGTCTGAAACGTCGATATATGCAATTAAAACAGAACTTCTTCCCTTTTCAATATCTTACTCAGTATTTTAACAAGAAACAAAGAGTTGATTGAAAATGAAGTATTTAAGGTTATTATCTAATCAATTATGTGTTTGCATCATTTTTATCGTATATATAATGAATTAATACCAATAAACTGAAAATTCACAAAAACGTGGAAAAACGGCAAAATATTACCTAATTCGATGATATTTTGTTTAAATCACGTTAAGGAAAAGGGGATGATAAACGTCAAAATATTGCTAAATTCGATGATTTTTCGTACGAAACAAAATGAAAGAAAACTTGCTTGAAAAGCAATATTATGCGAAATTCTGAGAATTAAAGGCCAAATCACATATCGTGATACTACATGAAATAGAATCGAAATATTGGTAAAAATGAATATATTTACGTAATATCAAACTACATGAAAAACGTGAAAAAAGTCACTATTTTTCCATATTTGAGGATTTTAACTTCAAATCATAGAGCGAGGTATCTTATTATTTAGATCCAAGAAAAGACATATGACAATGTTGTTTCCAATACAAATGATAAAAATCAATGTGTTTCCATTAGAATTAACTAAAATGTTCCTGATTTTCCGTTTATATTACCGATGGAAGATGTACACGTAAAAGCGCTCTAATCCGGCTGAAACGTCGATATATGCAATAAAAACCGAACTTCTCCCCTTTTCAATACCTTACTCAGTATTTTAACGAGAAACAAGTAAATGATTGAAAAGGGAGTATTAAAGGTTATTATCTAATGAATTATGTGTGTGCATCATTTTTATCGTATATTTATGAATTAATATTAATAAACTGAAAATTCACAAAAACGTGGAAAAACGGCAAAATATTGTCTAATTCGATGATATTTTCTTTAAATCACATAAAGGAAAAGGGGATGATAAACGTCAAAATATTGCTAAATTCGACGCTTTTTCGTACGAAACAAAATGAAAGAAAACTTGCTTGAAATGCAATATTATGCGAAATTCTGAGAATTAAAGGCCAAGTAACATATCGTGTTACTACATGAAATAGAATCGAAATATTGGTAAAATGAATACATTTACATAATATCAAACTACATGAAAAACGTGAAAAAAGTCACTATTTTACAATATTTGAGGATTTTAACTTCAAATCATAGAACGAGGTTTCGTATTATTTAGATCCAAGAAAAGACATATGACAATGTTGTTTCCAATACAAATGATAAAAATCAATGTGTTTTCATTAGAATTAACTAAAATGTTCCTGATTTTCCGTTTATATTACCGATGGAAGATGTACACGTAAAACCGCTCAATTCGGGCTGAAACGTCGATATATGCAATAAAAACAGAACTTCTTCCCTTTTCAATATTTCCTCAGTATTTTAACAAGAAACAAATAGATAATTGAAAATGAAGTATTTAAGGTTATTATCTAATCAATTATGTGTTTGAATCATTTTTATCGTATATATAATGAATTAATACCAATAAACTGAAAATTCACTAAAACGTGGAAAAACGGCAAAATATTACCTAATTCGATGATATTTTGTTTAAATCACGTTAAGGAAAAGGGGATGATAAACGTCAAAATATTGCTAAATTCGATGATTTTTCGTATGAAACAAAATGAAAGAAAACTTGCTTGAAAAGCAATATTATGCGAAATTCCGAGAATTAAAGGCCAAATCACATATCGTGATACTACATGAAATAGAATCGAAATATTGGTAAAAATGAATATATTTACGTAATATCAAACTACATGAAAAACGTGAAAAAAGTCACTATTTTTCCATATTTGAGGATTTTAACTTCAAATCATAGAGCGAGGTATCTTATTATTTAGATCCAAGAAAAGACATATGACAATGTTGTTTCCAATACAAATGATAAAAATCAATGTGTTTTCATTAGAATTAACTAAAATGTTCCTGATTTTCCGTTTATATTACCGATAGAAGATGCACACGTAAAAGCGCTCTAATCCGGCTGAAACGTCGATATATGCAATAAAAACAGAACTTCTTTCCTTTTTTAATATCTTACTCAGTATTTTAACGAGAAACAAATAGATGGTTGAAAATGTAGTATTTAAGGTTATTATCTAATCAATTATATGTTTTCATTATTTTTATCGTATATTTATGAATTAGTAGAAATAAACTGAAAATTCACAAAAACGTGGAAAAACAACAAAATATTGTCTAATTCGATGATATTTTCCTTAAATCACATAGAGGAAAAGGGAATTATAAACGTTAAAATATTGCTAAATTCGACGCTTTTTCGTACGAAACAAAATGAAAGAAAACTTGCTTGAAGTGCAATACTATGCGAAATTCTGAGAATTAAAGGCCAAATCACATATCGTGATACTACATGAAATAGAATCGAAATATTGGTAAAAATGAATATATTTACGTAATATCAAACTACGTGAAAAACGTGAAAAAGTCACTATTTTACAATATTTGAGGATTTTAACTTCAAATCATAGAGCGAGGTTTCGTATTATTTAGATCCAAGAAAAGACATATGACAATGTTGTTTCCAATACAAATGATAAAAATCAATGTGTTTTCATTAGAATTAACTAAAATGTTCCTGATTTTCCGTTTATATTACCGATGGAAGATGTACACGTAAAACCGCTCTATTCCGGCTGAAACGTCGATATATGCAATAAAAACAGAACTTCTTCCCTTTTCAATATTTTACTCAGTATTTTAACAAGAAACAAATAGGTAATTGAAAATGAAGTATTTAAGGTTATTATCTAATCAATTATGTGTTTGAATGATTTTTATCGTATATATAATGAATTAATCCCAATAAACTGAAAATTCACAAAAACGTGGAAAAACGGCAAAATATTACCAAATTCGATGATATTTTGTTAAAATCACGTTAAGGAAAAGGGGATGATAAACGTCAAAATATTGCTAAATTCGATGATTTTTCGTAGGAAACAAAATAAAAGAAAACTTGCTTGAAAAGCAATATTATGCGAAATTCTGAGAATTATAGGCCAAATCACATATCGTGATACTACATGAAATAGAATCGAAATATTGGTAAAAACGAATATATTTACGTAATATCAAACTACATGAAAAACGTGAAAAAAGTCACTATTTTTCCGTATTTGAGGATTTTAACTTCAAATCATAGAGCGAGGTATCTTATTATTTAGATCCAAGAAAAGACATATGACAATGTTGTTTCCAATACAAATGATAAAAATCAATGTGTTTTCATTAGAATGTTCCTGATTTTCCGTTTATATTAGCGAAGGAAGATGCACACGTAAAAGCGCTCTAATCCGGCTGAAACGTCGATATATGCAATAAAAACAGAACTTCTTTCCTTTTTAAATATCTTACTAAGTATTTTAACGAGAAACAAATAGATGATTGAAAATGTAGTATTTAAGGTTATTATCTAATCAATTATATGTTTTCATTATTTTTATCGTATATTTATGAATTAATACTAATAAACTGAAAATTCACAAGAACGTGGAAAAACGGCAAAATATTGTCTAATTCGATGATATTTTCTTTAAATCACATAAAGGAAAAGGGAATTATAAACGTTAAAATATTGCTAAATTCGACGCTTTTTCGTACGAAACAAAATGAAAGAAAACTTGCTTGAAGTGCAATATTATGCGAAATTCTGAGAATTAAAGGCCAAATCACATATCGTGATACTACATGAAATAGAATCGAAATATTGGTAAAAATGAATATATTTACGTAATATCAAACTACATGAAAAACGTGAAAAAGTCACTATTTTACCATATTTGAGGATTTTACCTTCAAATCATAGAGCGAGGTATCGTATGATTTAGATCCAAGAAAAGACATATGACAATGTTGTTTCCAATACAAATGATAAAAATCAATGTGTTTCCATTAGAATTAACTAAAATGTTCCTGATTTTCCGTTTATATTACCGATGGAAGATGTACACGTAAAAGCGCTCTAATCCGGCTGAAACGTCGATATATGCAATAAAAACAGAACTTCTTTCCTTTTTAAATATCTTACTCAGTATTTTAACGAGAAACAAATAGATGAATGAAAATGTAGTATTTAAGGTTATTATCTAATCAATTATATGTTTTCATTATTTTTATCGTATATTTATGAATTAATATTAATAAACTGAAAATTCACAAAAACGTGGAAAAACGGCAAAATATTGTCTAATTCGATGATATTTTCTTTAAATCACATAAAGGAAAAGGGGATGATAAACGTCAAAATATTGCTAAATTCGACGTTTTTTCGTACGAAACAAAATGAAAGAAAACTTGCTTGAAATGCAATATTATGCGAAATTCTGAGAATTAAAGGCCAAGTCACATATCGTGATACTACATGAAATAGAATCGAAATATTGGTAAAATTAATATATTTACATAATATCAAACTACATGAAAAACGTGAAAAAAGTCACTATTTTACAATATTTGAGGATTTTAACTTCAAATTATAGAACGAGGTTTCGTATTATTTAGATCCAAGAAAAGACATATGACAATGTTGTTTCCAATACAAATGATAAAAATCAATGTGTTTTCATTAGAATTAACTAAAATGTTCCTGATTTTCAGTTTATATTACCGATGGAAGATGTACACGTAAAACCGCTCAATTCTGGCTGAAACGTCGATATATGCAATAAAAACAGAACTTCTTCCCTTTTCAATATTTCCTCAGTATTTTAACAAGAAACAAATAGGTAATTGAAAATGAAGTATTTAAGGTTATTATCTAATCAATTATGTGTTTTCATTATTTTTATCGTATATATAATGAATTAATACCAATAAACTGAAAATTCACAAAAACGTGGAAAAACGGCAAAATATTACCTAATTCGATGATATTTTGTTTAAATCACGTTAAGGAAAATGGGATGATAAACGTCAAAATATTGCTAAATTCGATGATTTTTCGTAGGAAACAAAATGAAAGAAAACTTGCTTGAAAAGCAATATTATGCGAAATTCTGAGAATTAAAGGCCAAATCACATATCGTGATACTACATGAAATAGAATCGAAATATTGGTAAAAATGAATATATATACGTAATATCAAACCACATGAAAAACGTGAAAAAAGTCACTATTTTTCCATATTTGAGGATTTTAACTTCAAATCATAGAGCGAGGTATCGTATTATTTAGATCCAAGAAAAGACATATGACAATGTTGTTTCCAATACAAATGATAAAAATCAATGTGTTTTCATTAGAATTAACTAAAATGTTCCTGATTTTCCGTTTATATTATCGATGGAAGATGTACACGTAAAAGCGCTCTAATCCGGCTGAAATGTCGATATATGCAATAAAAACAGAACTTCTTTCCTTTTAAAATATCTTACTCAGTATTTTAACGAGAAACAAATAGATGATTGAAAATGTAGTATTTAAGGTTATTATCTAATCAATTATATGTTTTCATTATTTTTATCGTATATTTATGAATTAATATTAATAAACTGAAAATTCACAAAAACGTGGAAAAACGGCAAAATATTGTCTAATTCGATGATATTTTCTTGAAATCACATAAAGGAAAAGGGGATGATAAACGTCAAAATATTGCTAAATTCGACGCTTTTGGTACGAAACAAAATGAAAGAAAATTTGCTTGAAGTGCAATATTATGCGAAATTCTGAGAATTAAAGGCCAAATCACATATCGTGATACTATATGAAATAGAATCGAAATATTGGTAAAAATGAATATATTTACGTAATATCAAACTACGTGAAAAACGTGAAAAAAGTTACTATTTTACCATATTTGAGGATTTTACCTTCAAATCATAGAGCGAGGTATCGTATGATTTAGATCCAAGAAAAGACATATGACAATGTTGTTTCCAATACAAATGATAAAAATCAATGTGTTTTCATTTGAATTAACTAAAATGTTCCTGATTTTCCGTTTATATTATCGATGGAAGATGTACACGTAAAACCGCTCTATTCCGGCTGAAACGTCGATATATGCAATAAAAACAGAACTTCTTCCCTTTTCAATATTTTACTCAGTATTTTAACAAGAAACAAATAGTTGATTGAAAATGAAGTATTTAAGGTTGTTATCTAAGGTTGTTATCTATCTAATGTGTTTGCATCATTTTTATCGTATATATAAAGAATTAATTCCAATAAACTGAAAATTCACAAAAACGTGGAAAAACGGCAAAATATTACCTAATTCGATGATATTTTGTTTAAATCACGTTAGGGAAAAGGGGATGATAAACGTCAAAATATTGCTAAATTCGATGATTTTTCGTACGAAACAAAATGAAAGAAAACTTGCTTGAAAAGCAATATTAAGCGAAATTCTGAGAATTAAAGGCCAAATCACATATCGTGATACTACATGAAATAGAATCGAAATATTGGTAAAAATGAATATATTTACGTAATATCAAACTACATGAAAAACGTGAAAAAAGTCACTATTTTTCCATATTTGAGGATTTTAACTTCAAATCATAGAGCGAGGTATCTTATTATTTAGATCCAAGAAAAGACATATGACAATGTTGTTTCCAATACAAATGATAAAAATCAATGTGTTTTCATTAGAATGTTCCTGATTTTCCGTTTATATTACCGAAGGAAGATGCACACGTAAAAGCGCTCTAATCCGGCTGAAACGTCGATATATGCAATAAAAACAGAACTTCTTTCCTTTTTAAATATCTTACTCAGTATTTTAATGAGAAACAAATAGATGATTGAAAATGTAGTATTTAAGGTTATTATCTAATCAATTATATGTTTTCATTTTTTTTATCGTATATTCATGAATTAATACTAATAAACTGAAAATTCACAAGCACGTGGAAAAACGGCAAAATATTGTCTAATTCGATGATATTTTCTTTAAATCACATAAAGGAAAAGGGAATTATAAACGTTAAAATATTGCTAAATTCGACGCTTTTTCGTACGAAACAAAATGAAAGAAAACTTGCTTGCTTGAAGTGCAATATTATGCGAAATTCTGAGAATTAAAGGCCAAATCACATATCGTGATACTACATGAAATAGAATCGAAATATTGGTAAAAATGAATATATTTACGTTATATCAAACTACATGAAAAACGTGAAAAAAGTCACTATTTTACCATATTTGAGGATTTTACCTTCAAATCATAGAGCGAGGTATCGTATGATTTAGATCAAAGAAAAGACATATGACAATGTTGTTTCCAATACAAATGATAAAAATCAATGTGTTTTCATTTGAATTAACTAAAATGTTCCTGATTTTCCGTTTATATTATCGATGGAAGATGTACACGTAAAACCGCTCTTTCCGGCTGAAAGGTCGATATATGCAATAAAAACAGAACTTCTTCCCTTCTCAATATTTTACTCAGTATTTTAACAAGAAACAAATAGGTAATTGAAAATGAAGTATTTAAGGTTATTATCTAATCAATTATGTGTTTGAATCATTTTTATCGTATATATAATGAATTAATGCCAATAAACTGAAAATTCACAAAAACGTGGAAAAACGGCAAAATATTACCTAATTCGATGATATTTTGTTTAAATCACGTTAAGGAAAAGGGGATGATAAACGTCAAAATATTGCTAAATTCAATGATTTTTCGTACGAAACAAAATGAAAGAAAACTTGCTTGAAAATCAATATTATTCGAAATTGTGAGAATTATAGGCCAAATGACATATCGTGATACTACATGAAATAGAATCGAAATACTGGTAAAAACGAATATATTTACGTAATATCAAACTACATGAAAGACGTGAAAAAAGTCACTATTTTTCCATATTTGAGGATTTTAACTTCAAATCATAGAGCGAGGTATCGTATTATTTAGATCCAAGAAAAGACATATGACAATGTTGTTTCCAATACAAATGATAAAAATCAATGTGTTTCCATTAGAATTAACTAAAATGTTCCTGATTTTCCGTTTATATTACCGATGGAACATGTACACGTAAAAGCGCTCTAATCCGGCTGAAACGTCGATATATGCAATAAAAACAGAACTTTTTTCCTTTTTAAATATCTTACTCAGTATTTTAACGAGAAACAAATAGATGAATGAAAATGTAGTATTTAAGGTTATTATCTAATCAATTATATGTTTTCATTATTTTTATCGTATATTTATGAATTAATATTAATAAACTGAAAATTCACAAAAACGTGGAAAAACGTCAAAATATTGTCTAATTCGATGATATTTTCTTTAAATCACATAAAGGAAAAGGGGATGATAAACGTCAAAATATTGCTAAATTCGACGCTTTTTCGTACGAAACAAAATGAAAGAAAACTTGCTTGAAATGCAATATTATGCGAAATTCTGAGAATTAAAGGCCAAGTCACATATCGTGATACTACATGAAATAGAATCGAAATATTGGTAAAATGAATATATTTACATAATATCAAACTACATGAAAAACGTGAAAAAAGTCACTATTTTACAATATTTGAGGATTTTAACTTCAAATCATAGAGCGAGGTTTCGTATTATTTAGATCCAAGAAAAGACATATGACAATGTTGTTTCCAATACAAATGATAAAAATCAATGTGTTTTCATTAGAATTAACTAAAATGTTCCTGATTTTCCGTTTATATTACCGATGGAAGATGTACACGTAAAACCGCTCAATTCCGGCTGAAACGTCGATATATGCAATAAAAACAGAACTTCTTCCCTTTTCAATATTTCCTCAGTATTTTAACAAGAAACAAATAGGTAATTGAAAATGAAGTATTTAAGGTTATCATCTAATCAATTATGTGTTTGAATCATTTTTATCGTATATATAATGAATTAATACCAATAAACTGAAAATTCACAAAAACGTGGAAAAACGGCAAAATATTACCTAATTCGATGATATTTTGTTTAAATCACGTTAAGGAAAAGGGGATGATAAACGTCAAAATATTGCTAAATTCGATGATTTTTCGTAGGAAACAAAATGAAAGAAAACTTGCTTGAAAAGCAATATTATGCGAAATTCCGAAATTAAAGGCCAAATCACATATCGTGATACTACATGAAATAGAATCGAAATATTGGTAAAAATGAATATATTTACGTAATATCAAACTACATGAAAAACGTGAAAAAGTCACTATTTTTCCATATTTGAGGATTTTAACTTCAAATCATAGAGCGAGGTATCTTATTATTTAGATCCAAGAAAAGACATATGACAATGTTGTTTCCAATACAAATGATAAAAATCAATGTGTTTTCATTAGAATTAACTAAAATGTTCCTGATTTTCCGTTTATATTACCGATAGAAGATGCACACGTAAAAGCGCTCTAATCCGGCTGAAACGTCGATATATGCAATAAAAACAGAACTTCTTTCCTTTTTAAATATCTTACTCAGTATTTTAACGAGAAACAAATAGATGGTTGAAAATGTAGTATTTAAGGTTATTATCTAATCAATTATATGTTTTCATTATTTTTATCGTATATTTATGAAATTGTAGAAATAAACTGAAAATTCACAAAAACGTGGAAAAACGGCAAAATATTGTCTAATTCGATGATATTTTCTTTAAATCACATAGAGGAAAAGGGAATTATAAACGTTAAAATATTGCTTAATTCGACGCTTCTTCGTACGAAACAAAATGAAAGAAAACTTGCTTGAAGTGCAATATTATGCGAAATTCTGAGAATTAAAGGCCAAATCACATATCGTGATACTACATGAAATAGAATCGAAATATTGGTAAAAATGAATATATTTACGTAATATCAAACTACATGAAAAACGTGAAAAAAGTCACTATTTTACCATATATGAGGATTTTACCTTCAAATCATAGAGCGATGTATCGTATGATTTAGATCCAAGAAAAGACATATGACAATGTTGTTTCCAATACAAATGATAAAAATCAATGTGTTTTCATTAGAATTAACTAAAATGTTCCTGATTTTCCGTTTATATTACCGATGGAAGATGTACACGTAAAACCGCTCTATTCCGGCTGAAACGTCGATATATGCAATAAAAACAGAACTTCTTCCCTTTTCAATAATTTACTCAGTATTTTAACAAGAATCAAATAGTTGATTGAAAATGAAGTATTTAAGGTTATTATCTAATCAATTATGTGTTTGCATCATTTTTATCGTATATATAATGAATTAATACCAATAAACTGAAAATTCACAAAAACGTGGAAAAACGGCAAAATATTACCTAATTCGATGATATTTTGTTTAAATAACGTTAAGGAAAAGGGGATGATAAACGTCAAAATATTGCTAAATTCGATGATTTTTCGTAGGAAACAAAATGAAAGAAAACTTGCTTGAAAAGGAATATTATGCGAAATTCTGAGAATTAAAGGCCAAATCACATATCGTGATACTACATGAAATAGAATCGAAATATTGGTACAAATGAATATATATACGTAATATCAAACCACATGAAAAACGTGAAAAAAGTCACTACTTTTCCATATTTGAGGATTTTAAGTTCAAATCATAGACCGAGGTATCGTATTATTTAGATCCAAGAAAAGACATATGACAATGTTGTTTCCAATACAAATGATAAAAATCAATGTGTTTTCATTTGAATTAACTAAAATGTTCCTGATTTTCCGTTTATATTATCGATGGAAGATGTACACGTAAAACCGCTCTATTCCGGCTGAAACGTCGATATATGCAATAAAAACAGAACTTCTTCCCTTTTCAATATTTTACTCAGTATTTTAACAAGAAACAAATAGTTGATTGAAAATGAAGTATTTAAGGTTGTTATCTAAGGTTGTTATCTATCTAATGTGTTTGCATCATTTTTATCGTATATATAATGAATTAATTCCAATAAACTGAAAATTCACAAAAACGTGGAAAAACGGCAAAATATTACCTAATTCGATGATATTTTGTTTAAATCACGTTAGGGAAAAGGGGATGATAAACGTCAAAATATTGCTAAATTCGATGATTTTTCGTACGAAACAAAATGAAAGAAAACTTGCTTGAAAAGCAATATTAAGCGAAATTCTGAGAATTTAAGGCCAAATCACATATCGTGATACTACATGAAATAGAATCGAAATATTGGTAAAAATGAATATATTTACGTAATATCAAACTACATGAAAAACGTGAAAAAAGTCACTATTTTTCCATATTTGAGGATTTTAACTTCAAATCATAGAGCGAGGTATCTTATTATTTAGATCCAAGAAAAGACATATGACAATGTTGTTTCCAATACAAATGATAAAAATCAATGTGTTTTCATTAGAATGTTCCTGATTTTCCGTTTATATTACCGAAGAAAGATGCACACGTAAAAGCGCTCTAATCCGGCTGAAACGTCGATATATGCAATAAAAACAGAACTTCTTCCCTTCTCAATATTTTACTCAGTATTTTAACAAGAAACAAATAGGTAATTGAAAATGAAGTATTTAAGGTTATTATCTAATCAATTATGTGTTTGAATCATTTTTATTGTATATATAATGAATTAATGCCAATAAACTGAAAATTCACAAAAACGTGGAAAAACGGCAAAATATTACCTAATTCGATGATATTTTGTTTAAATCACGTTAAGGAAAAGGGGATGATAAACGTCAAAATATTGCTAAATTCGATGATTTTTCGTACGAAACAAAATGAAAGAAAACTTGCTTGAAAATCAATATTATTCGAAATTGTGAGAATTATAGGCCAAATGACATATCGTGATACTACATGAAATAGAATCGAAATATTGGTAAAAACGAATATATTTACGTAATATCAAACTACATGAAAGACGTGAAAAAAGTCACTATTTTTCCATATTTGAGGATTTTAACTTCAAATCATAGAGCGAGGTATCGTATTATTTATATCCAAGAAAAGACATATGACAATGTTGTTTCCAATACAAATGATAAAAATCAATGTGTTTCCATTAGAATTAACTAAAATGTTCCTGATTTTCCGTTTATATTACCGATGGAACATGTACACGTAAAAGCGCTCTAATCCGGCTGAAACGTCGATATATGCAATAAAAACAGAACTTTTTTCCTTTTAAATATCTTACTCAGTATTTTAACGAGAAACAAATAGATGAATGAAAATGTAGTATTTAAGGTTATTATCTAATCAATTATATGTTTTCATTATTTTTATCGTATATTTATGAATTAATATTAATAAACTGAAAATTCACAAAAACGTGGAAAAACGTCAAAATATTGTCTAATTCGATGATATTTTCTTTAAATCACATAAAGGAAAAGGGGATGATAAACGTCAAAATATTGCTAAATTCGACGCTTTTTCGTACGAAACAAAATGAAAGAAAACTTGCTTGAAATGCAATATTATGCGAAATTCTGAGAATTAAAGGCCAAGTCACATATCGTGATACTACATGAAATAGAATCGAAATATTGGTAAAATGAATATATTTACATAATATCAAACTACATGAAAAACGTGAAAAAAGTCACTATTTTACAATATTTGAGGATTTTAACTTCAAATCATAGAGCGAGGTTTCGTATTATTTAGATCCAAGAAAAGACATATGACAATGTTGTTTCCAATACAAATGATAAAAATCAATGTGTTTTCATTAGAATTAACTAAAATGTTCCTGATTTTCCGTTTATATTACCGATGGAAGATGTACACGTAAAACCGCTCAATTCCGGCTGAAACGTCGATATATGCAATAAAAACAGAACTTCTTCCCTTTTCAATATTTCCTCAGTATTTTAACAAGAAACAAATAGGTAATTGAAAATGAAGTATTTAAGGTTATCATCTAATCAATTATGTGTTTGAATCATTTTTATCGTATATATAATGAATTAATACCAATAAACTGAAAATTCACAAAAACGTGGAAAAACGGCAAAATATTACCTAATTCGATGATATTTTGTTTAAATCACGTTAAGGAAAAGGGGATGATAAACGTCAAAATATTGCTAAATTCGATGATTTTTCGTAGGAAACAAAATGAAAGAAAACTTGCTTGAAAAGCAATATTATGCGAAATTCCGAAATTAAAGGCCAAATCACATATCGTGATACTACATGAAATAGAATCGAAATATTGGTAAAAATGAATATATTTACGTAATATCAAACTACATGAAAAACGTGAAAAAGTCACTATTTTTCCATATTTGAGGATTTTAACTTCAAATCATAGAGCGAGGTATCTTATTATTTAGATCCAAGAAAAGACATATGACAATGTTGTTTCCAATACAAATGATAAAAATCAATGTGTTTTCATTAGAATTAACTAAAATGTTCCTGATTTTCCGTTTATATTACCGATAGAAGATGCACACGTAAAAGCGCTCTTATCCGGCTGAAACGTCGATATATGCAATAAAAACAGAACTTCTTTCCTTTTTAAATATCTTACTCAGTATTTTAACGAGAAACAAATAGATGGTTGAAAATGTAGTATTTAAGGTTATTATCTAATCAATTATATGTTTTCATTATTTTTATCGTATATTTATGAAATTGTAGAAATAAACTGAAAATTCACAAAAACGTGGAAAAACGGCAAAATATTGTCTAATTCGATGATATTTTCTTTAAATCACATAGAGGAAAAGGGAATTATAAACGTTAAAATATTGCTTAATTCGACGCTTCTTCGTACGAAACAAAATGAAAGAAAACTTGCTTGAAGTGCAATATTATGCGAAATTCTGAGAATTAAAGGCCAAATCACATATCGTGATACTACATGAAATAGAATCGAAATATTGGTAAAAATGAATATATTTACGTAATATCAAACTACATGAAAAACGTGAAAAAAGTCACTATTTTACCATATATGAGGATTTTACCTTCAAATCATAGAGCGATGTATCGTATGATTTAGATCCAAGAAAAGACATATGACAATGTTGTTTCCAATACAAATGATAAAAATCAATGTGTTTTCATTAGAATTAACTAAAATGTTCCTGATTTTCCGTTTATATTACCGATGGAAGATGTACACGTAAAACCGCTCTATTCCGGCTGAAACGTCGATATATGCAATAAAAACAGAACTTCTTCCCTTTTCAATAATTTACTCAGTATTTTAACAAGAATCAAATAGTTGATTGAAAATGAAGTATTTAAGGTTATTATCTAATCAATTATGTGTTTGCATCATTTTTATCGTATATATAATGAATTAATACCAATAAACTGAAAATTCACAAAAACGTGGAAAAACGGCAAAATATTACCTAATTCGATGATATTTTGTTTAAATAACGTTAAGGAAAAGGGGATGATAAACGTCAAAATATTGCTAAATTCGATGATTTTTCGTAGGAAACAAAATGAAAGAAAACTTGCTTGAAAAGGAATATTATGCGAAATTCTGAGAATTAAAGGCCAAATCACATATCGTGATACTACATGAAATAGAATCGAAATATTGGTACAAATGAATATATATACGTAATATCAAACCACATGAAAAACGTGAAAAAAGTCACTACTTTTCCATATTTGAGGATTTTAAGTTCAAATCATAGAGCGAGGTATCGTATTATTTAGATCCAAGAAAAGACATATGACAATGTTGTTTCCAATACAAATGATAAAAATCAATGTGTTTTCATTTGAATTAACTAAAGTGTTCCTGATTTTCCGTTTATATTATCGATGGAAGATGTACACGTAAAACCGCTCTATTCCGGCTGAAACGTCGATATATGCAATAAAAACAGAACTTCTTCCCTTTTCAATATTTTACTCAGTATTTTAACAAGAAACAAATAGTTGATTGAAAATGAAGTATTTAAGGTTGTTATCTAAGGTTTGTTATCTATCTAATGTGTTTGCATCATTTTTATCGTATATATAATGAATTAATTCCAATAAACTGAAAATTCACAAAAACGTGGAAAAAACGGCAAAATATTACCTAATTCGATGATATTTTGTTTAAATCACGTTAGGAAAAGGGATGATAAACGTCAAAATATTGCTAAATTCGATGATTTTTCGTACGAAACAAAATGAAAGAAAACTTGCTTGAAAAGCAATATTAAGCGAAATTCTGAGAATTAAAGGCCAAATCACATATCGTGATACTACATGAAATAGAATCGAAATAT